>NW_027040766.1:2837500-3097500 GCF_037179485.1 Ochlerotatus camptorhynchus | reverse complement strand
AAAGCATGACTGAGATAGTCCTATGGCTCGACTGGCTAACTCGTGTGTATATATTTTATACATTTTACATTACACACATTTTAGACCAACTGAGTAGATTCTTCTCGTTTAGATTTGTATGTAACCATAAATTCGACGTCACATTCCTAGCAGCGTAGGAATAGCGGTATAATGAAAGAGATGATAATTTCACTAGGCCTTTTCTTTTTGACTTTGGATGTACCTACACATTTAGATTTTTTTTGCCGAGATGGGCACCACCGAGCAGCTTGGTATTTTATTTGGCTGGATCTCAGCGAAAAACTTGCCACGTGGTGAGAAAATTCTTAGCTACTGTCTACCAGACAAAAAGTCTTGACCCCCTAAACAACTTTGCCCAAGACAGCAACTTTCTAGCTGATCAAGATCTCGACCCAAATATGCGAGAAAGGCACGTATATGCTAGCGCCGCATAGTGAAAAAATTCTGAACTATTGTCACCCAACAAAAAGATTTTAACTTCCCGAAAAACTTTGCCGAATACATTTACTTTCTATCTGGTCAGGATCTAGAGATATTTTATATGCGAGAAATTCACATGTATAGTAGTGCTGCGAAGTGAGAAAACTCCAAACAACTGTTCACCTGCGGAAAGGCCTTGACCTCCTGAATAACTATGCCTAAGACAGTACCTTTCTATCTGGTTGGGAACTCGAGATATTTTATATAAGAATTTCACGTGTATACTAGCGTCGCATAGTGAGCAAATTCTGAACTATTGGTGCTCAATAGGATTTGACCTCCTGAAAAACTTTGTGGTAGACAGTAACTTTCTATCTGGTCAGGATCTCGATATATTCCATGTTCTAATAAATGAAGTCAAATCCCACGTAGTATTGCCACAGTTTACGCGATTTCCATTTACATTTTCCCTATTATCCACAATTTTTAGGTGTTTACTGTAATCAAAGTTTAGCTTGTTTAGATCAAAACAAGTTTTTTGAGGAATACTCCTTGGTTTCAGATCGACTGGTAACTCAGCAACAAAATGGCAATGGAAAACTCATGTGTGTTGTACAAAGTACACCAGCGCGAGTAACGGAGGGTTAATAAATGTATAATAGTGTCTAATTAAACATTATTTCACATGAGAATCAAGCGTCTATTGTAACGGTCACTCCATGTTGTAAATATTAAATCAGTCAGTCACTCCATGTTGCAAATATTTAAACAGCCAGTCACTCATTGTTGTAAATATCAAATTAGCTATAATTAAAGTAGGATGAAATGAATCTAATCTATACGCCAAAAACTACGCCAGTAGCGAAACGACACTGGTCGATTTACTATAAAAATAGAATATCTCGTGAGTAAAGCCACACGACCTTGTGCAATTTCTCCCAAGGCCGAGTCCAGTGAAATCTTCGGGAAAGTTGGGAAAAGAGAGAGTTGTGGCTACACCCGACATTGAACGAAGGACCAGCGATCGGAATGATCTCTCGCATTGCCGATCTAGTTCGAAGAAGTTCGCGGGAAAATCGAACTTCCGTTAAGTTCGGCCGAGGTCACCTTCCCTAATCTGAGGGTCACGGTTTCGCCTCACTTTCGTCCGAACCGCAGATAACAGTGGAAGTGTGTCCTTTTTTTGTTCGCGTTATTTGATAGTTTTGTATAGTGAGTTAAAGCAACGTGGTTTTACTTTATTCTTGAATTCTAATTTCTCCTCGTTGACTGTTTAGTTATAGCTATCAATCTAAAAGTAGTGTGCGTCATAGGCTAGACTTTGTGTGTGCAAAAAACAAGCTAGACCAGGTAATGTGCTGCTCGGTAAAGAAAATCTGTGCAATGTGCTTAATGGTATTTTCAACAGCCGACGGCTACATCCTCTTCCAACGCCATCATCTGCATCCCCGGGGCGAAAGATTCCGGCAACCGTCACCTTGGCCGGTGGAAAGCGATCCGCATCCACATCGCTTGTCGGGGTTTGGTGGTTGTCAAGCGCCACCTGTGGTAGAATTACCATCCGTCCAACCACGTGGAAATCGTTGGCCGTTTAATCACCAACGGTCGAACGCTAAGTAGCACCGTCGCCGCCCGTAACAGCAGCGCAGCAATCAACAGCAGCATCATCAACTGGTGAGTCCGTTCCAATTGTTTCTTTGTCGAGTGTGGCGTCCGGCGAGGGCGCCACGGAGGACCTTTTTTGCCGACCATAAGGTCGAAGAGCATGAATTGCTAAGATTTGGATAAGTCCAATATTTGTGAGGTTGGGTGTCGGCAGGTGGGTGCACACGTATCGTAATATATGGATGCCCACCCAACCCTTTAATGTGAGACACCTGGGTGCCAAGCTTTGCCGTTCCCCGCTTGCTGCATCGTCGTCGTCGAGATTAACCGAGAAGAAAAACACAAGAGCACAGCACAATATAATAGGTAGATAGAAGAACCGCACGCACACAAGTATAGGTAGAGGAATAGAATAAAGAGGAGTAGGAAAATACAAGCAATCCAAAGTTCTGAAAAGCATGAGTTTACAATAAACCTCAACTTACCGTTTTCCGTTATAAAATGAATGTTTGATTTGAATTGAATGTAATGTTGTTGATCAGTCCTATTAAAACTTTTGAATGAAAGGAAGAAAGTGTCTTCACGTTGTTTCGGGTCCGGGTAATTATGTTGTCTTCCACGTGGTCGGTATTTGACTTGTATGTGGCGTACCTCTTTTGTTGAAGCTGCACCTCTGGCGGAAATAAGTGGAACTACCGATGAGGAAAGCTTGACGTGTAACGTCGTTTAGGTTTGTGTGATCTCTTACCGTGAGCTTCGGGGAAATATTTCGGGGTGTGAGAGATTATGCTGTTTTAGCAATAAGGTTTTCTACCCGATCAATTTCGGTGGTAGTGAAGCTGGCTCGATCTCTTCTTTTTAGGAAGATTACACTTGGACTCGCCCTTGAGGCAGTCTCATCCGGGCAAACTCAACATGGTATGCGGTCTCCTTTATCGGAGTGGCGCTTAAGCCGCATACTTATTCGAGATCGACCAGTGACGGCTACACTATATACACACACCTTTATACCATCGCTGTTTAAGGAAGTAATTATGTCTAATAAACGCTGAATAATCAAAAATTTGATTGAATAAGCTCTGTTACCACTTATGTATGTCGAATGAAAGCTTCTCGACATATTTTATTCAACACCAAATATTTCGATATTTTGGTTGAATAAATTCTCCAAATTTGCGTGAAAAAAGCCTGAACAGAAGTTATTATTAAAAATAGTACAAGTATTATTAAGCATGAAGTGGAATAAAATCGCCAAGAAGTCGTTTCTTTAAAAGGCAATTGTTTGTTGGGTAGAGTACAAGTTTGATAATCGCAACGTTTCGGAGTGCAACCTTTTTTTTCGTCGGCATGATTAATTTCACTCACTAATACACTCCACATTATTTTTTCTGTGTTTGACACCTGTCAAATTCTTTATACCTGTCAAATTCACTTTGAAATAGTCATAATCAGCGATTTTACGACTCGCGACTCTGGGTGAACGCTCACGAATCATAAAATCTCTGATTGTAACACTCTGGAAGCGAAATTTACAGGTTTTATGCGTCAGATACTTGCCTTTCAATATCTTCTTGTATCTAACAAGTACAAAATATCATTATAACGTCTAATGATTTCAAAATTCAGAAAATCATTTTTTTTATAGCAAGTGAGTGGAAGCAACCATGGTCTCCACTAATATCCTGCGCTGATGAATCCCTCATAATGGTAAGCAAATCTCACATCCTTCGGTTGGGTGTAGCTATATAAATTCAAGATTTCGAAATTTGAAAAAATCTCAAGATCTAGAGTTAAAAAAAAAATCCCAGCCATTATAAATAATTAAATGAGACATTTTTAAAGATCAGAGAGCGAAAACTCGGGCCATGAATCAGGGTCATGAAAAATTGGAAAATATTTTGATAATCCGGAATTAAAAAAAATCAAAACCCTCTTACATGAAAAGATTAAAACCATCTAAAACTAAAGGAAGTATTCGATATGCCAGACTTCACAACATGCTTAGGATTGTATGTCTGAAACTTCGATAATTTTTAAGAATCATCTTCAAGTTGAATTTCCAAACAAACTTCAAACCAACTGCTCTTTCTTTTTCATATGATTTTAATGTTATGTTATATTAAGACAACTGTAGAAAATCTCTGCTCTAAGACAAAAAAAAATTGGACAACAATTATCAAATAAAGAAGAATATATATAAAAACAAAATGTTATGGATACTAGGTTGTTTATTGATACTTCAATTTGAAGGAGGCATTATTGTTATTTACAGTAATTTTGCCTATTTACACAAGAACTGGTTCGAGTAAGACTTAGAACTAAATAATATTTGCCACTTCCCAATCACGAATTGCTTAACAACATATTTACACTCACTTTAATAACAATATTTACAACACAAAATGTACGATTCATTCTCCATGCTGTAACTTGACGATGGCTAGTTTACCACCATTTATCATCCTCAGTCTCACTGCTAGCAGTCCGGAACCTATTACCCGTATCGATCACGTCAGCCCGTTTCCTAGCGTGGTGTCGTGCCGCCAGCATTATCAGCTCATTAATCGATGGATTCTCAAAGTCCCCCGGACTGAACCTCGGCTTGAAGTCAGTCATAAAATAATCATCATCAACTCCACTCTCATCGTACGCATAGTCCGGCGAATGGCCCTCCAAGCCGTTATTTTCACCCGACGCCCAACCGTCAACGTTCTCCACCTTTTCACCGCTGGCCTTAACCGTTTCAGTCGGCTCGTGCTCCACCAGGTAGTCGTCATCGTCTTCATAGTAATCATCATCATCCTCGACCCCACTGCTGTTGTCGTCGGCGTCGTCGTCGTCGTCGTCTAGACCATTGTTTCCAATCTGCGCGAGAACGGCTTCCATAATTGCCGCCTCGTTCGCATCGTCGATGTGCCGTTCCTCCGCCGATGTCAGACCAGCTGTCCTCTTGATTGCTACTCCCGAGTAGAGTGATCGCTTCGCCCGTGGCACCTTGATCGTTACTTCGACGTTTTCCAGCTTGATCGAATCCGATCGCTTGTTGCGTGTTTTCTGCGCAGGTCTCTCCCTGTAGACTTGCTGGCAAATTGCGGCTACCATGCGGAGCAATCGCTGCGAGGGTTCCATTCCGGGTTCGTGCGAGAACTTGATCGTTCGGGAATTGTCCGGATTGTACACCATCTGGACGGAGTTGCCTTTGAGGTCGTTTTTTAGGTGATTTCTGATTTCCTGCTTCCCAAAACGAATCTCGCGAGAACTCAACAGATCGGACAGAAGATCACTTCGCGGTTCGGAGCGTTTGCGATGGGCGTCTTCCTCAATCAAATCCCAAAAACTGCCGAAGATCTTTTGCAGCGCAACAAGCTCATCACTGCTAAGCTTGTGTTGACGAAGTTGTTTGATCGTCACTGGGACGAGTTGGAGCACTTCCAGTTCATCGAAATTTTGCACGTTGATAGATGAGATGTCTGTAATGGGGAGAGAATCATTGCATTAGTATCGATTCAGTGGGTGCTGGATGGAAGATTTTTCACTCTGTCACAAAGTGAAACTGTTACGCAACGGTACGAATGCTCAACTTACCAAGTTTTTTAGATTTAGGGAATAATCCTTCGATCTGCAGTCTCTGGCGATAAGATGCCAGAGTTTTGAAATAAACACTGTAGTCTTCGTTCATGTGTTGTTTTTCCCGGATAACGGATCCAGCTGCGAAGTGCATAATTGTGCACATTGCGATCAACAACACTGCTTTTGAGTACATTTTCGTTACTGTTTTTCAAAGTCTTCACTATCGCAAATCACTCGAATGTTGTTCTAATTAATGACACTAATCACTATATTTCAAATTTCCAGTTTCACTTCAGAATTGACGTTGTTGCTTTGAAGAACCACTTGCGAATGTGTATCACTTCTACTGAATCCAAACTTTAAATATCATATCTCTACCTCCCTTCCCCTGGGAGTTCATTTCTATGTTCTACCATGCATTGTACTCCAAGCACTTGTCTTGATTTTCCTTTTCACTCGTTCAAGAACGGCTACCCATTGGCGACGCGACCTTCTGGCGCACGCATAGTCTATCTCTGTTTACATAATTCTCAGCCTTGCCATTCCTCCTACCGTTTCCCAATGGAATGCATAGTCTGGTCGAGGATTGGTCGTCAGGAGGAAAATGTGTCCTGTGTAGCGACTTCTATGTACAGCAAAGGACACCCCGGCCTAAACCTGAATGGTAGGTTAAGTAAGCAGCAGCAAAGAAGGATAAACCACAGCAATCATGAGCTACTGGTGGAGGCGTGGCGCTTGGCTCCACGATAATCAAAACAAACGGATGGCGGCACGGGTGTTGATGGGATTTACTTTGATTGAAGCGATTAAAGGGTAAAAATGGGTTTAATCGACTTCATTTTTTGTAGCTGTTCTACATACTTTTTTTGAAGTAGGTACCTGAGTTTTTATTTTTATCTTTGAATGTTTTTTTTTTTTGTAATTAAAGAGAATAGATATTTTTACCTGAAAATCAGACCACTTTTTTCAAACGCACGCCATTTTGTTAAAAATCAATATTTTTACAATCGACCATGTACTTCACTAGTTTAAACATTCTAGCTTATGAAACTTTTATCCATGTTGTTCTAGGACTACCTCCGGCTGCAAATCGTTTCTGCCCGCTAACCGTTTCATGCCGGGGATGCTTTCTCTTAGACGACTGCAGCGCACCCTCGTTGCACATTTCAAAAACCAAAATTTAGGAAAATGATATTTAAAATATTTTCATTAAAATGCTGAAACCGCATTCTTTTAAGTGTTTCCGTTCGCCAAAAAAATGTGAAATTTACCCTTTTTTTCGTCTTTTCACTAGCCTAACCTTTAAGGTCATATTTACGGAGATAAACGGATTTAACCCTGTAATGGTAACCTTAAATCAAGGACCTGGGGCTGATATGCACCCCACACCAAGTATTGCTGTATCTCAAGATCTTAATTATTTAGAAGGGTGATGTCTCAAACAAAGTTGATCATGAGGTCAAGGTTTGTTTGATGGTGGACAGATAAATTCGGAATTCTGTCGCTAGGCCGCACTTTTGAGCATCCCGTATGTACATATTCTGAACTGCTGTATATCAATATTAGATTATATTCAATCCAGATTATATAGCAGGATAATGTTTCCGGCAAAGTTAATCAGGAGCATTTAAACAACAATTCCGGTGGAAGGTCGTAAGATAAATTGAAGAAATCTGAAGCTATTTGAATTGAAAAGTAAAAGAAAACTGCATTTCAGTGCATTGGCACAAGAAGATCCTCCAACCAACCTATGGACTAATAATTCTTCTTCTTCTTCTTCTTCTTCTTCTTCTTCGCATTTCAAGCTTATTGCATATCGCATATTAGCTTAATGTTCTAGATGCACTTCCACAGTTATTAATTTTGAGAGCTTTCGAAGCCTGTACCATTTTTGCATTGGTATAATTGTGTGGCAAAAGTCAAATCATACTTCTATGCCCAGGGAAGTCGAGAAATTTTCCAACCCGAAAAATTCCTAGACCGGACCGGGAGTTGAACCCAGCCACTTCCAGCTCTTGCTTTGTAGCTGTGCCTTTACCGGCTGAGCTACGGGCGGCCCCTATGGAGCCTATGGACTACTACACTACTTCATTTCATGAGGACACCCGTCTCCACAATTATTTCCAGTATAGCCTGAGTGATACAATTGATAATCCAGCGGATCGGGTTGAATTGATGCAGTTCGAACCGTCTTCTACCGAGCCTTCGCAGAATGGTAGTTGTTATCCGGTTGTGATTTATTCCGTGTTGTGTTTATGTTTGACAGCTGCGGATGTTGCTTCTTCTTATTTGTGAAATGTCGATGCATGCTAAGATTTCTGTGAATCAGCAATATACACTTGAGTTAAAACCGTTTTCAAATCCGTTATTTCAAATCCGAAATAGACCCAAATGATGTTGTTCCATTACTAAGTGGCCCATGCTTTATATAGAAGAGTGATGTCTTCGGCAAAGTTGACCAAGACTTATGGCCAAATAATGCTAGGAGGTGGACAGATCAACTCTGAAATTCTACCACTAGTGCTAGTGAGCATGCAAATATTTTTTACTGCTGTATGTCCACATACTGAAAATATAGAAGGGTGATGTCTTCGACAAAGTTTACCACGGGTCAAAGGCTGCCGAGGGGCTGACCGATCTCTCACTAGGTGGTGCTTGTGTGCATCTCACATGCAAATATTATGTGCAAATCGCGATTATGACCAAATTTAAGGAGATAAACGGGATTAACCCTGTAATGGTAACCCCACACCATGTATTGCTCTATCTCAATATCTTAATTATATAGACGGGTGATGTTTTGGACAAAGTTGATCAGAAGGTCTTGGATGGTGAACAGATCATGTTAGAATTTCTGCTATATATTTCCATTTCTGGGAAAAATTACGACGCAGCTTTGCCAGGTCATTTTCAGAAAAATCTGACCAGGGCAAATATAAAATCTGGAAAAATCTGGAATGCTCAAAAGAATCCAGTTCTTAACTTTATGCTATTGAAATCAAAGTGATTTGCCAATCTCCGGGCAGTATAATCATCTCGAATTTATTTAAAGTACTAGAATGGTTATGAATTACATGTCTAGATCAATTATATAAAGCAAATAACTTTTAAGCATTGCTAAAATCATACAAAAGTTAAGAAAAGTATTCACACAGTGTGCCTAAAAAGTTTAAATATCCATTACGCAGCATTTCAAAAATTGAGTTAAATTGTGGATAAAATACTGCAGAAAATAATTTTAGAATTTGTTTTAAACTGTAACTATTTTTTGAAAAAATGGATGGGTTTTTTAAGCTAATAGTCGGTGTAGTCCTTACTATTTGATGCGGTACCAGATTTTGAAGATTTTATTAGTTCTAAATAATTCTAATATTACCCTGAGGTTGACCAGTAGACCCTTAGGCTATTTTATTTTGAAGTAAAATTCACCTGACTGAAGTGGGAATCAAAACCTAACATCGTGGTACTCACACACAGTTTACCTAAACTACGGATAACTCCACTATTCGTATGATCATTACGAATAATTTTATGCCAAAGAATAATTTTATTATTTCATTTTATGATGTACAAGGGGGTCAGGGGCCATGTCACCGATATGAATATTCACACCATCCATAATACACCAGGGAAGGGGAGAGGAGTGAGCAACACAGCATCTTTACCCATGGGGGTTCTGTGAGGTACACTTATGGTGAACCAGCTGCTCAGGAAATGTAGAAAGGAAGAGGGTTGGGTAGGTTTAAAATGCAGAATTAGATGCAGAATTAGATGCCGTCACGATTGAATGCGCATGTTTAAAAAACATTGACCTGTCGTATAAATTTTCATATCATCTAGTTGTGGTTATTATCAATAATACTTACATTTCGATAAAGATGATGCTATCTATTTTACCTTATATGTGATACTTATAATCACATAATCCAACTTTGAATCGTAGACCAGGTCCATTAACAATACACTCGTTCCGAGAAGGGGGTCATCCTGTATAGTCATCTTTTTCTTCTTCAGGTTCGCTCACAACTCGGAATGAACGTTCAGTGTGGTTAGTAATATCAAATAGTGTTACATGCAAACGAAAAGCAGATACAGCAAGGATTAGTTTTTTAAAGTAATAGTTTCATCTGAATACCAAACTAACTATATTTCAGTGACATTGTCTCACTCTGAACCTACATTTAAATAATGAGAGAGAGAAGGATTAGTATTTTCCATTTAATTCCACTACTTTATTTGCTTATCCTTGACAGATACGCGTATTTCGTCTACAATGTGCAGACTTCTTCAGTGTCTTGTACTAATACTCGACTGAAGAAAAACATCGCATTTACCGAATATATATTAATACAGGTACATTTTCTCTTAGAAACTAGGTAAACTTAAATTTAATTTTCTATAGGAACAGGTACTCCGCTGCTTACTCGTTGATATGTCCTAGGTAGTAACTTGAAAAGCCATGTGTGTCCGTTTCCTTGATCCCTGTTGAGTAAAGTTGAATTACGTTGTTTGTTGATCTCGAGGCTTTCTGCAACATCCAATTTCCATGGTGTAGATACGGTTCGTAAAATCGTGATGTCCTCCGTCGATAGTTGGTGGTCCTCTGTGAAGATGTGTTCTGCAACCTTTGATTTAAAATCATATGTTAGGCCTTTTTCCTCTTGCTTTTTGGCCTTATTATTCTGTCTAGGGCCAAGGTAGCAGAGGAGTGCGAATCGGATAGGAAGCGGAAGCTGCAGGATAGGAAGCTAAACAGACTACGGCAGGAGTCTCAACGGAGACGGACGACACACCGAACGGGTGAGCAGATACCATCAACCATCACCACGGCGCCGAGGGTTCACTCCATTGATGGGTTGGTTGTCAACCGATCGACGACCGCATTCACGGAAGAACAATTGACACACCTCAACAAGGGGCTAGGATACGCGGTTACAACCAAGCCAGACGTGGAGCAGATCATCATTGACGTAGAAACAGCGATTACCAAGACGCTTCCAACAACATCACAGAATACGGTTAGGACTATTACATCGAACATAATCAAGGACGGACAGGACGGACGCGCCAACGAAAAAGAAATTCGGATTGTAAAGGAGCTTAAAAGTAAAGCAGTATACTACGTAAAGGCAGACAAGGGAAACGCGGTCGTTATCATGGACAAGGACGATTACGATAATCAAATGGCAACGAAGATTAACAACGGACCGTATAGACAGCTTCGAGTAGACCCCTTACAGAACATAGTGAAACGCGTGGAGAAAGCACTGAAGGAGTGCAAATCGATATTAGGAGATGGAGCAGGTCGTATACGGGAAGCCAATCCCATTCTACCCAGGATCAAAGGTCTTCCCAAAGTCCACAAACCAGGAAATGAAATGCGAGAGATCGTGTCTGCAGTTGGTTCCCCCACCCACAAACTAGCGAAGTGGCTAGTCAAAGAGTTCCAGAGTATGCCGAATCAGTTCCAGAGCAAAGCAGTTAGTAACACCCAGGAGTTCACCCAGCAACTACAATCTTCAGGAGACATCAACGAGGACGAGATTATGGTATCTTTCGACGTCACAGCTCTTTTTCCCAGCGTACCGGTCAAGGAAGCGATCAACCATTTGGAGGACTGGCTATTAACACAACGAGAGGATGCAGCATGGAGAAACAAGGTTCGGACGTACCTTAAGCTGACCCGCCTTTGCATGGAAGAGAACTACTTCTCTTTCCGAGGTAACTTCTACAAGCAGACGAAAGGAGCCCCAATGGGAAACCCCCTATCCCCCTTCTTGTGTGAACTTTTCATGGCCAACTTGGAGACAATCCTGAAGGAGAAAGGACTATTACCAAACCGTTGGTGGAGGTTTGTTGACGATATCTTCAGCGTAGTTAAACGGGAAGCCCTTCCACAAATTTTAGATGAGATCAACAGAATTCATAAGGATATCAAATTCACTCACGAGGTAGAAAAAGACGGGAAACTCGCATTTCTCGATCTTCTAGTCATCAGGGAATCGTCATCATCTTCCTCGCTTGAATACGAAATTTACAGGAAACCAACAAGCACCAAAAGAGTTATCCCCTATACTTCCAACCATTCGTTCCAGCAGAAAATGGCCGCCTTTCACCACATGATTCACCGAATGCAGACTTTTCCACTCAGCGATACAGGAAAGGTTAAGGAATTACAGTACATCTTCGAAACAGCAAGACTCAACGGATACAAGGAGACCACAATCCAGGCAATCATCGATAAAAAAGCGAGAATTCTACAAAGGAGATTATTTACAACCCTCACCACAGCACCTGAACCATTAAAACGAGTGTCCGTTCCATTTGATCAAGATATTACTTGTAAACTAAGACCACAGTTAAAACAATTCGGATTAGATTTAGTTTTCACCAGTAGACATAACCAGTTGAAATCATTGTTAGGATCCACTAAAGACCCAGTTAATGTTTTAGGTAAAGCAGGTGTATATAAAATAAGTTGTAATCATTGTAACAAAGTATATGTAGGACAAACCAAGAGAACTTTAGCAACTAGATTTAAAGAACATATAGCGGAGGTTAATAAGGTCAAAAAGCAAGAGGAAAAAGGCCTAACATATGATTTCAAATCAAAGGTTGCAGAACACATCTTCACAGAGGACCACCAACTATCGACGGAGGACATCACGATTTTACGAACCGTATCTACACCATGGAAATTGGATGTTGCAGAAAGCCTCGAGATCAACAAACAACGTAATTCAACTTTACTCAACAGGGATCAAGGAAACGGACACACATGGCTTTTCAAGTTACTACCTAGGACATATCAACGAGTAAGCAGCGGAGTACCTGTTCCTACAGAAAATTAAATTTAAGTTTACCTAGTTTCTAAGAGAAAATGTACCTGTATTAATATATATTCGGTAAATGCGATGTTTTTCTTCAGTCGAGTATTAGTACAAGACACTGAAGAAGTCTGCACATTGTAGACGAAATACGCGTATCTGTCAAGGATAAGCAAATAAAGTAGTGGAATTAAATGGAAAATACTAATCCTTCTCTCTCTCATTATACAGGTATTCCACTAAGACGCCCACATTCATCATGATTCTACATTTAAAGTTATTTTGTGATTACAGTTACTTTGGTACTCACATGAAATGTTGTGCAAGTACCACAAGTTCAACAACGCCCAACTATGGACAGCTCAATTTTAATACCATTTACTCTTTGAATCAGCGTACACCAACATGATAATCTACTAAGAAACACCTAAGAATGTATAGAGATAAAGCTCAAAATTACAATTTTAACTGATGGTACTTTATAAACATTAAACTGTCCAATATTGGACCCTGCCAACACACGGCGCCTGCACGGTAATGTGGACCGTCAGAATGGTTCATCGGTTGCGAAGTGAAGTGCTTCTCAAACTGAAGCGATACATTTCTCAATTTTTCAACGTTATCCTAACGTAAACTTAATATTATCACCCATATGCCCGTCCACGCCCGAAACCCATCCACCACACAAAATCAAATAAAAATGTTATTTAAACGAGAATATGGGTGTATATCTTCACTGTAACAACTACGGGTAATCATCGAAAATACTTGCATTTTACTCAGGCACTTTTGAGCAAACTGCAATCACTCTCTCATACACGAAATGTGCCACGACCAAATTGGCACAACGACGCCCTATACGCTCTCTTACCAAATCGCAGAGTATGCCAAAGAATAATTTTATTATATAACAAAAATGAAAGTCTAATAGCGTCATTTTAGAAGTCTCAGGATTTTGAATTGATTCTAAATTCTGGAATTCATATTTTCCCTAGGTTCCAGATCATGACATTTTTTGTTAGTCTGAATTTCCTTGGAAGTCTTCACAGGATACTTCGTCCTTTTTCCGAGTTTCATTTGAATCATCCTAGAATCCCATCGTACTTATTTTCTGGATTCCCCTAAAATAATCTTGATAATATCCAACTTTTCCAGTAACATTCTAAGAGTTCTTAGCATTACCTCCTGTAATCTCTTATAAATCACTCTCCAATTCCACAATTCCCTCAAACTGATAATAATTCCCAAGAATTGGCAAAATATCGTTTCCATTTTTCTCTATGAAATTCCTTCAGAATATTCTTAATAATTTTCTTGGTACACTCTTCAGAATGACCGTCACACTCTACTCAGACTTATCCGATCATTCCCTTTGAACTACTTTGTAGGTAAGGTCAGAATTGTTTTGAAATCCTCTTCAGTATTTCCTAAGTACTCAAGTACTTTGCCAAAGTAGCCTTGAAAGTTTCCCATGCCCATGCATTTATTATGTCATGTTAAATCTAGAAAAATTTTCTACCCCCTCCTAATAACGTGACGATTTTCCTATATCTAATGCATTGCTTGTCACCAAATCTTAACCCCCCCCCCTTAGAGCATGACATAATGTATGCATCAACCCTTAAATTTCCTAACATTTTATTAAAATTAATCTTCATAGACACATTGAACAAAATTCCATTCCGATTCGTATCAGCATACTCCTTAAGTTTCATAAAAGAATTTTCTATGATTTCTCTTCAGTATTCTATTCACAAAATCTCCATGCAATTGTGATCAGAATTGACAAGACAATCGACACCGTCTTCAACCAGAGGTTGCACAGACTGAATACTTAACACTAGATAACAGACACTAACAATTTTCGCAATGTAAACGCTTTGCTCATTTCATTTATACAGCCTCAAGCTGTATTCAAATGTTATACGATATGAGGAAACCTTTACTCAACCTCTTTGCAAACAAATCTGGCGAACTTAGTCAGCTACTTATAGCTGTTGTGACGGTTGAGACAAGCTCTTATTGCATATCTATTTACGCTTCTATACAGCTGATATCCTGCTGTTTAGTTGTGTGTGAACTTGTAAGGCGCTTACTCAACCTTTAATCGATTATCCAATAATCACTACACAGCTTTCTCTTGACGCCAGGTTAAATATTGTTTACGCTTTTTTTTTGTGTTGGAGGAATTTATCATGTTTATTTTACTGCGAATCAATTAATCGAAATTAGTTATAAGCACACCACCAAGTTGATTGACATTGTACCGGAACTTGGAATCGAACTCGAGACGACCACATTGGCGAACCTTCATACTACTAACTTCGCTACGCCAACACTTTGAACAAGATCGCTGTATAGAAGCTTTATAAAAGTGCACATGAATCACTTTTCTCGACTAGTTAATTCAGCTTTGTAAAGAAGCAGAGTAAAAGCTGTAAAACTACACAAGTCTAAAAATAAACCTAGTTGACTGTAAATTAGCTTCCAAAGAAGAGCTAACACAGTGAATTAGTTGAGTACAGGTAGTTTAGTTGTTGAAAAAGCACTTTTGATGTTTATGTTATTCAGCAAGAGTGGTTGGTTGTGTAGAAGCCATTAAGTAAGTAATATATTCGCTGTATTAGCTTTGTTTTGAAGCTAAAAGTTGAAAGTTGATTAATATTTGCATAGAAGTTACATTAGCGTTTATTGGGTGATGTGATTCAGTGCGTCTGACAAATTGAATAATGGTTGTGAAAAAGTTGAGTTAACGCTCTCCAAAACTATTTTGCAAGCTTTTGCTTGTAACTGTATCTGCAGCTTTGTTTCAGCTACTTTACAGCACAACGCTGGAAAGGTTGGCTTATAATGCTGAAAATGTTAGTTAGGAACACACCACACCCAGTAGACCAGTAAGGAAATTTTCAGATTGCCTAAAATTGCACCGGCTGGAGTGGTAATTGAACCCTCACTTTGTGGCACTCACAATACGCCTGTACGACGGGTGATGCCGCACTACCACGAAGCCCACAAAGGTGGATGGAACTCTACTCAGAATTAACTTGAAATTCTCCTTTGATTTCACAAGGAATTCGCCTCACACTTCACTGTGAACTATTTTCAGAATTACCTTAAAATTCTGAAATTCTATGGCAATTCAGAATTCTAATGAGGTAACTCATTATTCACAGGTACTTGAAACCCTAATGAATTATCTTAAAAAATCCATCCGGAATCAGGAGCCCCTTAACTGAAACGAGACAGGAACAAAACCAAAAAAAAACTCTGTTAAAATATGTTTCAAAGGAGTTCCTATCTGGAACTTCCACCCCTACCTTTTTGAGAGCCTCCCCTCTGGAGGTTTTAAAGACAAACCAGCCTAGGGGTGAAAGTCTTTTTAATACAGAAACAAACAAAAATTCTCACGAACATACATCACTTTGCTAAGATTCAAAAGCCTTGCTAATTTTCCAAAGCTCAATTTAAGTCTTAAATCCTGAATAGTTTTCGATTTCTCTAAATTCCAAATTATGAAAATTCCTCCATATTGAAATTTCGATTATTCTAAATTCAGCATTCCATCAAAATAAATTATAATCAAAATCTAAACAAAAACTCAAAATAAAAAATCCAGACCCGATATTTTAAAAAGTTTGAACTTTTGTTTCAGTTAATAATCTTAAGAAAATGTCTCAATTTTCATGATTCAGCAATCAATTAACATGTTGGAACAATTCCATGTACGATGTTGCAATAATGTCCAACGTTGATGGCCTTTAATAATTAAAGTAGCAAGGTTGGCTTTTATTTTTTGATTAGGGTAAATCAATGGCAGTGATATTTTTAAAGCAACATGTTAAAACAATCTGGGAAAATCTGGAACATATCAAGGTTGCAAAGACTCATTTCAGCTAAAATAATGTTTTTCGGAATAATAAAACCAAAAGATGGTATGATGGCATGTTTTACTTGTAACTTACAAGAAGAGGTTACAAAGTATGCGTTGGAAACATAAAACCTGTAAATTTTGCTTTCTATGAGTCACAATCAGCGATTTGCTGATCGCTGAGTGAGTGAGTGAGTGAGTGAGTGAGTTTGTAAAAAATCGGTGATTGTGACTCTCATGAAGTGAAATAAACAGGTTTAATATGTCAAACACATTCTTTGCAACCTCTTCTTGTATCCTACCAATTTAAAATTTGATCATGGCATCTAATTATTTCATAATTTAGAAAAACATTGTTTTAGCTGAAATGAGTCTTTGCAACCTTGGAACATATTTAAAAAATCTAGAAATATACGTGGTCTGTCTGTGTATCTGGAAAGACGACTAAAAATTTGGAAAATCCAGAAAAATGTGGAATACTGGCAACGCTGGTCGCAGCATGCTATTAAAGTTGATAATCTGACACCAAATGCTATGTTTTCTATGTATTGGCAATAACTAACCGTAGGTTCTATTTTGCGAGATGTTTAGGAGTTGATACATTTTGAAAACATATAGGGAAACGCTCCTATAGTTGCGGTACGTTAGAAGCGTTAGGTTCCTATAGTTGTGTATGGAGACTCAATACACAACTATAAGATCCAAACGCTTCTAACGTACCGCAACTATAGGAGCGTTTACCCTAGTTTTGTAGTGAAGAACTTGTCTATGAACCACAATGCAGTTGATCACTAGAAACAAATCCTTGATTGCTATGATATGATAGATGCAGACCACGAATTTTGATCATCTTCCATCATCAAGGTCAATCTCATATTTTTATAAGCTTTGAAAGAGATGCTTTATGATTAAAATTGTACATGAGGTAAGAACTAGCTAGGGATAGTGAAATGGATGAAAGTTTAAAATTGATGGTTCCGTTAATGAATGGCAGTGTGAAGTTTGAAATTGAAAACTAGCAAAAGTGTGCCATGAATTGAATTCCAATTCAACTTAAACAAATTATCAAATTTGAAGGTACTATGACAGAGGAACCGGTATGTTCCTTCAAATGCGTATGACTTTGATTCAAAGTAGCCTGGGGTGCATATGCACCCAACGTTTACTTTACAGGGTTAAAGATTTGGAAAACCCAAATAATTATTTAGGCCAAATCTACGGAGAAAATCGGGTTCAACAATTTCGAACACCAAACACCCCTCAAATCGCGATTCAGGCAGGATCAAATCGCAGAAGATTGGCTTTAAATGTATACTAAATTTACGGTTCTGACGTTCTGGGTACTCTTGGTGAAGTAGCCATATTCTGACATGAATCAAAACTCGTAATGCGACACAGATCAGTTATATATAGCTGAGTAGAGCCAAACATTCAAAAGAGCTCAGAAGTCACGTAGGTAGTTAAGGCCCACGCACATTACATCCGGATCGGACGCGTTGCGGCAAAGTAACAGCTAAATCTATTGTCTATCTGTCAAATTTACGTCAACGCAACGCAAACGGATCTAATGCGGGTGACCCTTTACTGTTTGAACCAGAAGTAAAGGTGTTGCCACAAATTAAGAATTATTATTATGAAACTGTCGAAACATCAATCTTAGTAGGCGGATAATGTAAATCATCGAGCGTGATGCTCGAAAAAGTGTTTTTATTTGATATTAATAATGTCAAAACTGGGTTGCTGAAGCAAGAATGTAATCAAACTTTATAAGAGTCATGTGAGCTTTGTGGGCAGGTGCTCTCCCATCACCATGTATACGTTATTTCTGGAGCAGAGGAGGAGAAGCCAAGCGTTCATTTCAGAGCTGTTTTCATTCAAGAGCTGTTTCAGCAAAACAATTTGAAACTTCGGAAGATTTTCAAGATGTTATCTAGCTCACTTGAAAAATAAAATCGAGAGATATTTAGTATTAGGATTGTTTGTAGCCGGCGCCGGAGGTGTAGAGGTAAGCGTGACTGCTTTCTCACCCAAATGGATCTGGGCTCAATCCCAGCTGAGATCGGTGGGATTTTTCTGAGGCATAAAAATATCTGGTCACGTCTTCCTTCGGAAGGGAAGTAAAGCCGTTGGTCCCGGCCCATGTGTATTTGAATGGGTGCGATATCCTAGGCATGTGTGGAAGCTGCCTTCCTGCACATTCGATTGCCGGTGTTTGGCACTAGATTGCGGAACAGAGACCGACGTTAAATAAAGGAAAGAAGAAGAAGAAGTACATTTACGTACATTTCAAGCTTTTTGCTTTTCGCATATTAGCTTATTGCGTGCTCTCAACTTAGTGTTCTAGGTGCACTTCCACAGTTATTGCGATGTTTCCGATGCCTGTACCAGTAGTATAATTGTGTGGCAAGTACAATCATACTCTATGCCAAGCGAGTCGAGAACCGAGCCCAGCCACCTCCAGCATGTTTTGCTTGGTAGCTGTGCCTTTAACGACTAAGCTAAGGGAGGCCTCAACCTTGCGCACACCAGTAGGACGTTAAACCACATAGGTTACACTCGGACATGATACGGGTGCTCCCCGAGAAGTGGTCAGAATCTTAACCAAGGTCCATCATGTAACGGATAAAAACACATAAGAAATCAAGATCAAGATACAAAGTGACTTTGGGGAAAGGGAATCAAACATTATTAAAGTTGATAGCTCCCAAAATTGGGTTCTATAAAAATCCACCAGCAAGCAGATCAGTCATCCACCTGCTGGATACAGGCAACAAGTCTATATGATATTAGGTACCCAGAAAGCAAAGGATTATCATTAGCTTTCACGCACGTCGAGTCAGTCAACTGTCCGTCAGCAAAAGATTGACTCCTAAATGCTTCCTAAGTACCCAAAACAACAGACACAAACACGCAGCATGGGGACCGGGGCGATCGGATTATAAAGTCTCTTTCGTCAAGGGTTGAAAGCAATATCGTTATTATCGGTCCCTCGCAACATTTTCTCTTCTAAACGTTTTCAATACTTCGACTTTGACAGGGGCTTCATAAACAACCTCCTCCGACCCGGTTCGGAATCGTATCGTCTGATCGGAAATGGAAATCAAATCAGGCGCCTAGCCAATTTCCTGTATGGGATTCGGGTTTCTCTCTGTCCAGACGTTCCTAAAAAGTCAAACAAGTCTTGTTTGTCACACACAATGAAAACAAGAGAAAACCATCAAGATAACGTTCACCCGGGAAGGAAGTGAATTTTATTATTCTCGTTTTATTTTTGGAAGGTTTATTTGCATCCGAAAAAAGACGACGACGACGAAACACAGCGGAGTCCACCCAGGAGATGACGAAGAGGTGCAACTCCTGGAAGCACACCAAAGGATTTGATCGGACTCAAGTGGCGCTCCACAGTAGGCTGGGAAATTGAGCCACTCTAATTGGTCTACGTCTAGTCATCCTTGTTTTGTTGATTTTTTGGGCGTACGTCTCATCTACTGTTGCCTCTATAGGGGTCCTGTGCTGGCAAGTGGCTCGTGGTTAAAGTTTGTTAAAAGGTTAGGAGACAGTTTTTTATGCCCGTTGTTTTCGACGAAAGGTTAAAATCGTAGACGATAAGTGGTTGGGACTAATTTGTGGGAGAGTTTACCGAATGATGTATGGTTCTTTGCTTAACAGAACATGTGTTGCCTGTCCTCTCAGGGTGGACGGAGGGAGATTTATTGATTTTCAATTGTTTACCCAAATTACGATCACTTAGTGTTGGAAATCTGTTCCGCGACTTCTTGGTTGGAGGTAGAAAGGCAGAGTCAGACGTCTGATATCCCGGTGTTTCCATTGAGGTAGAATTGGGCTAACTTGAAATTGAAAGGGGGCAGATACGAGTTCAAGTGGGTAATAAAACTGAGCTCTTTTTAGCAATGCTCACTTGTTCCGGGAGACGATAAAACAAAAGGACAAAATTTACATTCTGAGTTTAAAAAAATAACAGACGTCTAGAGCTAGCCGACGGCAGTAACGATGTCGTGGATGAATGAGCACTGATCGCTTGACGACCGGAACTTTGCTTTGTTTGTTGGAAACAGTAAAGCCTTAAAAATAACAATCGTAGTCGCTTTGACTGATTGGAGGGTTTTTCCAGACAGGGTTTCTTTCATTGATCAGATCCAGGTGCAGAGATAATAGGTAACATTAAATAGCTTTTCATTCTGCCATGACGATTCCATCAAGTGTCATATTGTGTCATATTGGTAATTATCAATTAATGTTTTGTATTCTCTGAATTCATATATAACATGATATTGGCTATAGTCTGAACTTAGGCTGTGTTCCATTTGGTAAATATTCACTTAAATTTTACACTTAGAAAATGAATTAAGATGTTCGAAAATCCCTCTGTTGCTGATCGACCGATTTTCGAGAAGGTGTCTGTCAAAATTGATTCCTTTTTTGTCAAAAATATGTCAGCTGGAATAGGTTTATTTGAAAATTTTCCATGTGTCACATTTAAGTGAAAATTCACCAAATGAAACACAGCTTTACTATTAATCCACAAATCACGCCATTTTTAATAGTTGAAGATTGAAGTGTGCTTCTAAATGCACGCGAAAAAAATCTGATGCAAAATTGATTGTCTATTCTTTTTATCTTTGTGGTTATCCGAGTTTTATCTAGAGATGGTTTTCCAGCTTTACAACACGATGACATTTTTGAAGCGTAACAAGTACAGCTGTTTGTGGCCAAACAAAGGCTATTCCCAAATGTATTTATGATCGGTATTTTGCTCGTTGGAAAAGTCGGAGAAAATTCTTGTTGTGTGATGGTGCGGCGGATGATGTTCTGTGTATGATATAATAAGATGATAAGAGCGGTATATAAGAAATAACTTGGTGATATGATTCGTCTCCTGTGCAAAGGAGTATTTAGATGTCACGATCGTTCAGTTACTGGTTCTATATTGTTTCAATAGTTGAAGTTAGAACCGACTGGATGGAATTACTGGAAACATTGGATTCATATGGTAAGACCTTTTCACTTCTTCTTCTTCTTCGCATTACAAGCTTATTGCATATCGCATATTAGCTTATTGCGTGCTCTCAACTTAGTGTTCTAGATGCACTTCCACAGTTATTAATTGAGAGCTTTCGATGCCTGTACCATTTTTGCATTGATATAATTGTGTGGCAAGTCCAATCATACTTCTATGCCCAGGGAAGTCGAGAAATTTTCCAATCCGAAAAATTCCTAGACCGGACCGGGAATTGAACACAGCCACCTCCAGCATGGTCTTGCTTTGTTGCTGCGCCTTTACCGACTGAGCTAAGGGCTTATGTTCCACTTATTCCATGACACATTATAATTGTAATCATGCTTATATAACTAGGAGCGTTTGGTATGGTTTGTCAACGCATCCCTACAACCCTGTGGATTGAAGAAATGCTTCGTTATTTGAATATTTTAAATTTATCTAGAATCATTTCTAAGAATCATCTTTGCGGCAAATACAACACAGTAGGCCTGGCGTTTTGATGTTTGTATCAAAGGTTTCTCAGATTTGCTGCAAGTATCACTATTGACAAGTTGATTATTACTGCCTACTATGTTCCAAATAGCATGTAAGTTTTTACGGTAACTCTCTTCAGAATTCTCTTGAAATTCCAATTAGAATTGACCAGCAATTATGCTCACAATCCCAGTGAAATTGAAATGGCTCTGATGTTGGCCTATGGATCTAAGATTGGGCCCATCGCTAAAAATCTGCTATTTATCAAATTTATCTAGATGAACGCGTCATTTGGACGGTACTAATGGATATTTTGGTCACTATTGAAAATTTAGTCGATTGCTGAATTTATGTATGGGCCCAAATTAGGGGCATTTAGGCTGACATTACTTAGATCTCTTCTTATAATTTGGTTGAAGTTCTTCTCACAATTTCCTTAGAATTCTACTATCAATCACCTTTGAGTTGTTATCAGAAATCTGCTGATTTTTATTATTATTTTTTTTGTTATCTATATTAATGGTTCTCAACCTTACGTTGATTGCGACCCACTTTGAGAAATTCAATAATCTCGTGACCAACCAATGTTCTTATAGTTAAAATAATAGTTCTTCGGCTTCAAATACGGGAAAATCGAGGGTTCTAGAATCGCCAAAAATATCAAGAATCGATAAATTAGTCTCAAAACTTTAGAAGTTTATTAATTCCAAAAAGGACTGACCCAATGACAAAAAAAAACGCAAAAAATGTCTTGACAACTCCAACAAAATAGCATTGAATCGCCCTAGACAGTCTTAATAGCCATCGTTTGAAAGTGATGCGGTTTTGGATATTCACAAGCAGTCGACGACTACTTAGCACCCGACAAAAAGAAAACAATTTTTAATATTTTCATCAGGAAAAGCGCAAACGAAATTAGATTACGAGAAGCTATGCTAAATTTTACTTGGAAAATTGCAAGCAAAATTTACTCGAAACACTAAAGGGTGATACGGTCAAAATTTGGTCAATATCAACTTGACGTATTTCTTTCAATTTTGCATTTAAAAAACCTGAACACCCCTCATTTTGAAGGTGTGTGTGTGTAGAATGTTGCTCCTATTTTGATTTTGGAATTCACTCTTCAGTTGTCAAAATGCCGTCCAAGCAAGAAGAGCAGCGTATCAAAATTTTGCTCGCGCATCGCGAAAATCCGAGCTACTCGCACGCAAAGTTGGCAAAATCGCTAAAAGTTGCCAAATCAACCGTTACAAATGTAATTAAAGTGTTTGGGGAACGTTTGTCGACAGCCAGGAAGTCTGGATCGGGGGGAAATCGAAAACCGGAAGCCGCTGAGACGACAAAGAGAGTTGCCGGTAGTTTCAAGCGAAACCCTAACCTCTCTCTCCGAGATGCCGCAAATAAGCTGGGTGTATCGTCTACAACCGTGCATCGAGCCAAAAAACGAGCCGGACTATCGACTTACAAGAAGGTAGTGACTCCAAATCGCGATTATAAACAAAATACGACGGCCAAAGCGCGATCCCGGAGGCTGTACACGACGATGCTGACGAAGTTTGACTGCGTGGTAATGGACGACGAAACCTACGTCAAAGCCGACTACAAGCAGCTTCCGGGACAGGAGTTTTATACGGCAAAAGGAAGGGGAAAGGTAGCAGATGTTTTCAAGCACATGAAACTGTCAAAGTTCGCAAAGAAATATAGTATAATGGTTTGGCAAGCCATCTGTACCTGTGGCTTGAAAAGCAGCATTTTCATAGCTTCCGGGACTGTCAACCAAGAAATTTACGTGAAAGAGTGTTTGAATAAACGTCTGCTGCCTTTCCTGAAGAAACACGGTTGTTCCGTACTGTTTTGGCCGGATTTGGCATCTTGCCATTACGGTAAAAAGGCCATGGAGTGGTACGCCGCCAACAACGTGCAGGTGGTTCCCAAGGACAAGAACCCTCCCAACACGCCAGAGCTCCGCCCAATTGAGAAATACTGGGCTATTGTCAAGCGGAACCTAAAGAAGACCAAAAAAACTGCTAAGGGCGAGCAGCAGTTCAAGGCAAACTGGCTTTCTGCGGCGAAGAAGGTGGACAAGGTGGCTGTACAAAATCTGATGGCAGGGGTCAAGTGTAAGGCCCGGCAATTCGGATTTGGAAAAGCGGAAGCCTAACTGAATATTTTTCCTGAATTTTATACTAATTGAACTTGAAAAAGAAATTTAATTTGATTTTTTAAATAAACGATTTCACCAATTTACACGCGTTTTTCCTTTACCAAATTTTGACCGTATCACCCTTTATATACAAATTTGGACTACAAGAAGCGAAGTCAACTTTTACTTGGAGGATTGCAATCTAATTTTTCTTGGAAAATTGAAAATTAATTTAGGCCTCGAGAAGCGAAGTCAAGTTTTACTAGGAACATTGCAATCGAATTTGGATTTCGAGAAGCGAGGTCCAATTTTACTTGCAAAAGTGCAATTGAATTTTATTACGAGATGCGAAGTCAAATTTTATTTCAAACATTGTAATCGAATTTAGTTTACGATTTTTTTTAATTGGAAAAGTACAATCGAATTTGGTTACAAGAAGCGAAAGCAAATGCACATTCGAGTTAGGATTACGAGTTGCGAAGTCAAAATTTTCTTGGCTCATTTCAAGAAAGGAAGTCAAATTTTACATGGAAAAGCGCAAACGAATTTGGATCACGAACAAAAAATATGTCCACATACGCCAAAATTGCACTTTTAAGGTTATTCCTTGTAGAGTCCACAAATGGCCGCCACGTTGGCTATACATGCACTTCCACTTCGAATTTTCAATTCCACAAATCTTGGAAATCGGTGCCCCATTTCAGGAGATTGCAGCAAACGTGGAGTAACAATTTGAATGTTACACGTGTCGTAGAAGCTGATATTTGTACACTTAAAGTTTCTAAGTGGTTCCGATAGTAAGGATGTCACAGCGATTTACCTTAATGCCAACAAACTCAGTTTAATTAATAAAAATTAAGTTTTTTTTTATATTTTAAGAAACTTTATTTTTAACTCTAAATTTAAGCCGTTATTAGCATTTAGCCACAGGTGTAAATTTCAACTCAGGGTTGATTCACCTGACGATACACCTAATTTAAAAAAGAATACTACGACCCGCCTATGGGCAGCTCGTGACCCACCGGTGGGAGATTGAGAAACGTTCAAGGGCAATAACGGCGCACCAGCCACGTCCTTACGGTCACCGGGAGGGAAAGGATTGTTAGTTCGACACCCATCGTTACTAGAGACCGAGTATACCTCTGCATCTCCACGGTTGTCACGAGAAGTAAGTTTTGTTAGAGGGAATGCATAATCCGATCTGCAGCCCTTACATCACAACAAGCTACAACCGACGATCGTTCAAGTCCGGGTAAAAGAAGCTTAGTTAACAATGTGTTTCAAACCGGTTCAAGCAGATGTCATGTCTCAAGAAAGGATCGTCTGATTTGAGCTGTCTTTTTTATTTTGTTGTGTTCATCTCCGCCCAAGGAACATTTTTACAATAGCGGCCTGGGATGGATCCTATTATCTACTCCTGAAGGGTGTCCCACATCAAATTTCTTCACAGAAAAAACGCTGTAGAAATTACCCAATGGGTATTTTCTCTTGAAGTAGTTTAGAGTGTATTGTTTACACTGTATTTTTATCGCTGTCACGCTGTCAGTTTTTTGAATGTTGGAAAAAATGGCACCACCCGAAAAGCAATGTCACGAATTCATTTTACGCAAGCACCTGGAAAATCCTCAACTCTCTCATCGTTACATCGGAAAACAACTCGGAATCGTGCAGTCAACGGTGATTCGTGTGATTAAACGTTGCTGCGAAACTCTGAGCATCGAACGGAAGGAGAAATGCGGTCATAATGGGTGTTCTATTAGTGATCAGGATCACAAGCGTGTCGTGAAAGCGTTGAATCTGTCCAAGTATTTCGTTCAGCGAGCCAAGGACCGGGAGTGACTGCATACGTACAAAGTGCAGAAGGCTCCAAATTGTGACGAACGGCGAAATATGGTGGGAAAGTCACGGACCCGGAAACTGTACACCCAGATGGTGACGAAGATGATGAGACTTACGTCAAGGCGGACCTCCGGCAGCTTCCGGGGCTACTGTTCTTTACCGCCCAGCACAAGTTTGTCGTGCTGTTAGAAGTGCTACCTTTATGGTGCCGGAAGAGTTTGCTGAACGAATATAACAGCATGCACCATATGCATTCTGTGAAGCGTCTGAAAAGAAATGCAGCTGGATCGACGTCGGTGTAGAACAGATGACCCATCGCTCGATTCACAGGTCATTAAACCGAGGTAGTTGTTCACAGTAGGCCAGCCAACGCTCCTTGATCACTGCTGGTAATTCCTCGTCCCAGCCCAGGCTTCACCGTTGTTGTTTTTCAGCGTGCACAGCTCTTGCATGAAGAATTATGCCGATGTTACCACAGGTCCGACTAATCCAATCGGATCGAAAAGTCGTGCAATTTCCGAGAAAACTGTTTGTTTGGTGATGGTAGCTTCTACAGCGTCGGGGGAGAGAAAAATACGATAGTGGAGGCAATCACTAGAGAGTTATCAGTGCAGTCCCAGCGTCTTTATGAATTGGTCACGATCGAAATCTACAGATGGTTGTAGTGCTCGATTATCGGGAGAGACATCATGGAGAACTGCAGGAATGTTGGAGGCCCATTTGCGTAGGGTAAATCCTCCCTTGGAAAGAAGAGTGTCGAGCTGTTCTCGAAGTTCGATGGCTTCTTCTTCGCTGTCTGCTCCGGAGAAAAGGTCGTCTACATAGAAGTCCTTTCGCAGTACTTCAGCAACTCGGGGAAAGTTGTCTTGCTCGTCGTCGGCCAACTGTTGTAGAACTCTTGTGGCCAGGAAAGGTGCGCATGCATGCTGTCCCACAGGTTACCGTTTTCAATTCGTACGTGTCCAATGGTAAGTCGGGAGAAATTTGTCATACAATTCGTAGCAACGGGGTGTCGCGTTCATCAACCAGAATCTGACGAAACATCTGCTTTGCCTCAGCAACCAAAATGATGCGGCGATGATATAGACGGATGATTTCTTCAGCAAAGTTAATCAGAAGATCAAGGACTGTTGGATGATGGACAGAACAATTCGGAATTCCTCCGCTAGGTGGCGCTAGTGAGCATTTGAAGTGTATATGTTTGTGCTGCTGTATCTCAAGATCCTGACTATTTAGACGGATGATTTCTTGGGCAAAGTTGATCAGGAGGTCAAGGACTGTTGGACGATGGACAGAAAAATTCGGAATTCTTCCACTAGGCGGCGCTAGTGAGCATTCGAAGTGTATATGTTTGTGCTGCTGTATCTCAAGATCCTGACTATTTAAACGGATGATTTCTTCGGCAAAGTTGATCAGGAGGTCAAGGACTGTTGGATGATGGACAGAACAATTCAGAATTCTTCCACTAGGCGGCGCTAGTGATTATTGAAAGTGAATATATTTGTGCTGCTGTATCTCAAGATCCTGACTATTTAGACGGATGATTTATTCGGTAAAGTTGATCAGGAGGTCAAGGACTGTTGGATGGTAAACAGAACAATTCAAAATTCCTCCGCTAGGTGGCGCTAGTGAGAATTCGAAGTGAATATGTTTGCACTGCTGTATCTCAAGATCCTGACTATTTAGCCGGATGATTTCTTCGGCAAAGTTGATCAGGAGGTCAAGGATTGTTGGATGATAGACAGAACAATTCGGAATGTGGCGCTAGTGATTATTGAAAGTGAATATATTTGTGCTGCTGTATCTCAAGATCCTGACTTTATATACTCTTCGATGAGTTCACCGGAGTCATCCGCTTTTCCATGGTTTTCATCGCTGTCATCTTGTTTCAAGGTGTATTCGTCCAGCCTCTCTTCGAACCTGGCATCAGTACTTCTCGATTGTCTGCTCTGGTTAAAAAAACAGGCAAGCTTTGGGTCAGACCTAGTCAAAGCTTCGGTCATCATGTCGGTCAAATTTTCTTACGGAGACGTTTTCCGAGCTAGATGTGGCCGAATAAATTTGTAAACCTTATGGCAACGTTCACCGGACTGCTCGTCAACAAAGTTCATGGTATAAGGCTGGATGTTTCAATTGAAGGAAAAGAAAACAAAACATTTATGATTGTGATTCGATATACTATTAAATCTAAGCTTACCAATTTTTCAATGAAATTTGCTAGATGCATGTACTTATGTATGGATGGCGGCAATTTCATTAGGTATGGGAATTCATTGAAAATCTGCTTTTCAAAAGTGTTATACAACTCCATAACTTTGGTAGGATCCAATACTCTAGAAGAAAGCGCCAGGCAACTGATGAGCCGCAGATTTTCCACCAGGTCCTTGTGTACGCCGATGATTTTTGCAAATTTTCCAGGTTCTGCCAATAAACGGCGGGCCATATTGCCGTTATTGCAGCTTCCGGACCCACCAATCTTAGGACGGTTGATGTTCATGCCATACTCACGTTCTAGTTCATCAGCTATTTCACGGGCTTTCTTTTTAACTAGGGGATTCGTGTATGCCGGGTGGTCAGGAACGGATTTTTTCGCTGCATTTTTGATCAACCATTCAACGGCGTTGAGACGTGAATGAAAAAACGATGGACCAATATGGGGATCAGCATTCGGAACACAAAGCGGACATACATGTGTATCCTGATTCCCTACAATTGCATTGGCCGCTTTCCCATCTATCATTGTATACATTGCCGAAATATAAACGCACACACGTACATCACCGGAAATTACTTCCACCGGATCCAGATTCAAGGAATCAACCTCTGCAAAAAACTGCTCAAACATGGACTTGGTAAGCGAGTTGGTCTCTTTAGTCCAATTCATAGAGCGTATTCTGCAGAACGAATCTGACTGGGGATTCGGGTTCCGCCAAATATCCTCTCCTCTTTCGGATACTAACAACAGGCTCATAAAATGCTCGGAGAGAAGAGAATCATCCTCTTTTAAAAAGCCAGTCTAGTTGTAGTGCGTAAAACCTGTAGCAGAGTCCGGACCAGCCGTGACATGCAATTTACAAGTCAACACTTTCTGGTTTAACTTTGAAATCCTGTCTGCTACATCATCCAGTTGTAGAATCCGTGTCAAATCGCATATAACCATATCACGGATTAAAACGCTTGATGATAAGTATCCTTTTTCTCGGTTTGGAGTTGAGAACGGTGGAATTATGGTGTTTCTAAATTCAGCTACTTTTTTCCAGGGCTGCAAAATTGCAATACCTAAATGGGACAATATGAAGGGACTAATAACAATGCACATCTCTAAAATTGATCAAAGATTTAGAAACTTGACCTATTTCAAACAAAAAAATGTTCTACTAAGTAGGGGAAATGTAGGTAATGTCGGCCTACATGTCCCTAATTTGGGCCCATCGCTAAAAGTCTGCTATTTATCAATTTTATCTAGATGAACGCGTTATTGGGACGTTACTAATGGATATTTTTGGTTGCTATTGAAAATTTAGTTGATTGCTGAATTTATGTATGGGCCCAAATTAGGGACACTTAGGCCGACATTACCTGCATTTCCCCTATTTCTTTTATATATACGTTAATTAAACTGTCATACCTAGATGCTTCTTAGTGAATCGAGCCAGCTCTCCATATTTGGTTTTACTTTACCCAAGTTTTGATTTTATTGCCAAAGATGACTCCTCCGAACACAGAGATGTTCCACGAACAGAGTCAACGGATTCGATGGTCTCTTTTGCCCAAACCTCACCGCCGCTCAACAAGTGCTGTAAGATTTGAGCAGTTGCTGGATTAGCAGCCTTTATGGCAGCAATTTTGGCTGAATACAGCAAGTTATCAAGACCTTGTTCTTTGAAAAGTCCGATACTGCGTCTGTATTTCGAAAATCTTGTCAACTGGCTAAACTCCTTGCGCTTTCGACCTCGAGGCTTTAGGGTTGACGGTGTTCGCTGACTGTTGGAACTGGTATCCAAATTCGGAGTGGCAAAAGGAGGTGAAATAGGAGAAGATTGTGACGAGGGATCTTTGGGTTTCTTTGAATGGACCCGCGTTTTTTTCGAAGGCCTGGATCCTGAGGGTTGGTCTTCAACCTGATAAAATAATTGATTATGAATTATAGTCAAGCATTTTTTCGTAAAATTTAGAGTCTGTAGTTTTTGTTTAGGATTTTTCTAAAATATTCATACAAATATCAAAGACAAATCTTCTTCTTATCGCGGTTGATGCTATTGATTATTTAGTAACAAGAACAAAAACAGATTTCATCAGTAGTATGTCTTGCTTTACATTATCGCATTTCCACGCTTTTACTAATTTTCATTCAAGTTCAATTTAAATTGGTTTGGAATCCGTTGTTTTTTTTTTAAAATTTAGCACTTCGCTCAACAGGTACAATTTTTCCGAACTGTTAATTTTTTTAATGTTCGACGGTATCGTATTAAAAACATTCCTTCGTTAATTTATGCTGCTTTCTAAAATTAAGCACGCCCAGAGATTCTTACCTCGAATATGCTTTCAAGCCATCCTGCATTCTTCTTAAAGAACCGATCCTTACTGTGGGTTTTTGACCATCGCCGATTAAATTGACCAATCCAGTTTTTAACACCTTGCGCAACATCCGCAGGTGCTTTCGACAGTGCCCTAGACACAAAGTCAAGTAAAAGGTTTTTATCTCGACCAGACGCAAAATATTCCTCAACGATATTTTTATTTGACAGCATTTTGCTTAATGAAATTCAGTAGAACACTCTTAACACCACGTAAGAATTGCACTACACTGAGCTTCTGCCACGCAAGAAACAAGAGTAAACAAATAATTCTTTTCGATTGGGTTTCCATGACGACATTTCACATTTTCGGGTCAAAGTGGTCTTCGTGGTTGAGTGGTTAGCGGCGTCACCCGTCTAACAGCTATTTTGCGTGTGCCATGGAGTGAGGGTTCGATTCCCGCTCCAGCCGGTGGAATTTTTTGTAAAGATATAATATATACAATAATGACCCGATTTTATCAGCCCCCGTTTTAAAAATATTTTCCAATATTCTACGAAACCCATGCGCTATTTCAAGGGTTTTATTGCACCAAAGTTTATCCTAAACATCGATCAAGAAGATTAATGGAAAAGATTTCGAATTATGGATATAGGAAATTACTGAACATTAAAAGAATAATGCGTGAAGGGACTGATAAAATTAGGTCATTACTGTAGTTTATATTTTAATGGATATTAAGAGACCAAACTTGCTTATATGTATAGGAAAAATCCCAATTTATTCACCTATGGTCTGACCCTATTAACACTCAATATGACTACCAATGATCTTATTTGAAAATTCTCACGTCATTTGATGTGGCACATGATCAACCATAACTGAAGAAATCATCCGTCTAAATAGTTAGGATATTGAGATACAGCAGCACAAATATATTCAATTTCAATAATCACTAGCACCACCTAGTGGAGGAATTCCGAATTGTTCTGTCCATCATCCAACAATCCTTGACCTCCTGATCAACTTTGCCGAATAAATCATCCGTCTAAATAGTTAGGATCTTGAGATACAGCAGCACAAATATATTCACTTTCAATAATCACTAGCGCCACCTAGTGGAGGAATTCCGAATTGTTCTGTCCATCATCCAACAATCCTTGACCTCCTGATCAACTTTGCCGAAGAAATCATCCGTCTAAAAAGTCAGGATCTTGAGATACAGCAGCACAAATATATTCACTTTCAATAATCACTAGCGCCACCTAGTGGAGGAATTCCGAATTGTTCTGTCCATCATCCAACAATCCTTGACCTCCTGATCAACTTTGCCGAAGAAATCATCCGTCTAAAAAGTCAGGATCTTGAGATACAGCAGCACAAATATATTCACTTTCAATAATCACTAGCGCCACCTAGTGGAGGAATTCCGAATTGTTCTGTCCATCATCCAACAATCCTTGACCTCCTGATCAACTTTGCCGAATAAATCATCCGTCTAAATAGTTAGGATTTTGAGATACAGTAGCACAAATATATTCACCTTCAATAATCACTAGCGCCACCTAGTGGAAGAATTCCGAATTGTTCTGTCCATCATTCAACAGTCCTTGACCTCCTGATCAACTTTGCCCAAGAAATCATCCGTCTAAATAGTCAGGATCCTGAGATACAGCAGCACAAACATATACACTTCAAATGCTCTCTAGCGCCACCTAGCGGAGGAATTCCGAATTTTTCTGTCCATCATCCAACAGTCCTTGATCTTCTAATTAACTTTGCTGAAGAAATCATCCGTCTATATCATCGGTATCTTGAGATACAGCATTCAAATCATGCAAAATAGGAGATTTTAGGGCAAAACTGTGAAAAACCCCAACTTACCCTATCGTGCCCAAGATGAAACGTACTCCAATCGATTCCTGAGACTTTTTTCTATAAGAATGACTATTTTTTAGTCTCTTGTTCCAGCGAGCACCGAAGTTATTGAATTTTAACACATTGTTTCGATTTTGTCCCCAGTGTGCGTTGGGTGAACTTCTTCGGCTGACTGTACGACGATGACGACGGCGGAGTTTCTACGCCTTTTCCATGAAGCGTTTGGAGGACGGATACTCTCCTCTGAATGAAGCTAGTGAGGTCCTTGAACGAGCCATCGTCCTTTGCTGATGAAAAATCCTCCCAATCGTGACGAGTTGCGGCATCGAGACGAACGCTGAGCATACGAAAGAGAATAAGATCCCAGAATCCCCCGTGTAAGTCTGCCGCTGACTCACGTTTGAGGGAGGAAAACTCGAACAAAGCGTTGAGGTACGACTGCTTCAATCGGGGTTTGTTCTGGAAATGCTTCTCAAGCATATTCCAGGCCACGGAGTAGTTCGCCGCAGGTATCGTCTGTACAAGTTTGAGGGCGTCGCCAGAGAGGGAAAAGTGAACCAAGGACATGTACAGGTCGTGAAAATTCATCCAATAATCCAAATTCCCACTAAAGACAGGCAGTTTAATATCCGGTAGACGCACATGGGATGACGTAGGACCTTGGAAGTTCGAATGAGAAGTCGAAGCGGTTGGTGTCGGGGAAGGAGGTGTCGATTTATTGACGGACAGGAGGAAACCTTTAACCTTATAGTGCGACGATTCGTATCCACACAAAAATCACAGCAGATCCATCGAATTTGAGTATCACTGCTCAGACTTCATTGTTCAGATTAACACTTCACAAACTTCAGATCTCTATTTGCTTGACTTCTAGTTGTAGAGTCAAAGTCTTGATATCCTCAAAAAAAATCACTCGTGCTCCTCAAGTAGAGAAAAATAAATTAGAACATCCGAGGTTAGAGACATATACCCTATGACTAATTTTTGTTGCGTTAAAATTGTGGAGGATGCTCACACAAACAAATATTCTGAAGACAGTTTATGGCTAAAATGAACGGGTCAGGCTCTAGGAAAAAAATCCTCATTTAGCCTTTTGTTCTGGACATGTTCCGAGTGCTCCCTGACCAAAATCTGCCATAAGTCGGAACGTATCGCATGGAAATTCAAACCCAGGCCCACATTTTAGAAATTTTCTTAATGCTCTTCCCAAGGGGCAAGTCACTCAGATCCAGATGGGCAGATCCATCGGCACAATCTCATAGGCATCGGATTGTTGTAAATAAAATGGGAGCACTGCTGGATAACTGTCATTGAAGTTGTTCACAACATTACGTGCACTGATAAATTAAGCTATTTATTTTAGCTTGAAATTTAATAAATTTGACATTAAACTCAGTTTAATCATATCAAATGATTGAAAATTAATACTCTCTTTCCAAAAAATAATCATCTGATATTAAACCCAGTTTAATCTTAGGTTTGATCATGGTTGATTAGATTGAAAATTATGTTTTTATAATAAATTTTAATCATTTTTGATTCTATTTTAATATTTTTATTGAATTTTAATCAATTTTGATTATCTATTAATATTCAAAAAGAATAAAATTTAATACTGGAAAGATTATTTCGAATTTAATCCTGCATGACTACTGCCGAAGTAATCATGGCTCAGACTCAATAAGATGAAGCGGGAATCTGCATACTTTTTAAGCTTTTTTGATTTAATTTATCTTTGAGTGTGCTGCTTGACTGTATATTCAGGACCATCCTCTACCATAGGTATACCAGAGAAACTCAGACTACGATTTTAGAGTGGGCTCAAGAGATAGACCCCATTAATTCAAATAATGATGCAACTCACACAAAACAAATTACATAAGTCTATTCATCATCCTCTATAGTCGGAACCAACAATATTCCCCACCGGTTCCATCTCTTTCCGGCCGCTGATAAAGCGTTGCTTTTCACAGCACGATAGTCGAGGTTTCTGGTCTGCCTTTGAGGGCATTTTAAAACCCTAAAACACAGGATTTGTATGATGCTATGAACATAAAACACCAACATTTCGTACACCCACGACTTCCCGCGTCATCCTCAATCCGATTTATCCTTGCGATTTCAAACCAAAACATTCAAGGTATCAGAAATACTGGGTTGCCGGGATGAGTATTTTACAAACAGTCGCAGCATGCTCTATGACCGGCAAAATCGGTACACGGAAATGAAAAACTACCCAAAATTGGCTTCTTTTGACTCAACCTTGTACTATCGTTCAATAAGGTAAATTTGGGTAAAAGTAGATATACCTAATTTTGGGTAAATTGGCGAAACTTCCTGCTAGGTAAATTGATGCAGTCCCAAAAAAGCCACCGTTGCGTAAAATTAACTTACCGGTAGGTAAAAGAGATTCGGAGAAGATCCAGCCAAATAAAGCCAGCAAATATAGGTGGTAAAAAAGATCAATAGGTGACGTTTTCATTGAATTTACGATATATATAAATCTGTAATAATTTCTTCAGACAATGAAGAAGAACCTAACGGAAAAAGAAGCTGTTTCAATCATCAAACAAATAAAAATACAGTTTATAAAAGTTTTAATTGACCACTGAAAATCAATTTTTATTGACCAAATCAATATACAAAATTTTTCACATTTCATTCGACTGTTGAATTATTCAAAAATTCCTTGTATCGCACAGTTAGCTCTGTGACGGATTTACATTTACTGTAATGTTTCGTTCCCCAGACATTTACCGATATCATGTCATTGAGTTTCCGGAGCAACATTGGTACTTTCAAGCCAAGCACAGCAAACGATTTGAACAAAATCTCGATAGCCCGTGTGCTTGAATCGCCACAAGGAATGACGTTTTGATTGAAGACAACGTACATATTGCCTTGTTTGTATCGATCAGCTACGCAGATGATAAGTGGTCCAACAACTGTTGCGGATGATTGTTTCACCGCAAGCTTCTCATCAAATCCAATGTCTGTTTGCGTGTATTTAGTCCATCTAATCAACGGTGCAGCGGTAATTTCCTCCATGCTAGCATTTTCCATAATTATGGTTCGCTTGATGCCTTTATTTGACAGCTTTTTCATCAGCCTCAAAGCTCCTCTGACAAAATCTGAATAAGGAAAAATAGAAATATATAATTTTAACGTGCGATATAATAATTAGCTTTCTTACCATCTTCTACCATATTCCAGCTAGTAGTGTCGAAGAGCAGTCCTACGCGAAGTAGTGTTTTCAAATCACCAGCTACATAAATATTTGCCTGGATTCGATCGAATGCCTGTATGATCTGTAAAAAAAACACTGTTAATAAAAATTAGTTTATGATACCCAATAAAGACCTACTTACCATCTCTCCCTCATAGGAAAGCAAGTGAGGAAATGTTTCAATAATGTCTTGGATGTTATTTTTCTGTAGGAGTAATTTTAGTAAATCATTCGTTTGTGCCATTCCTTCCGCTATTTGTCTAGCATTTGCTGCTGTAGGAATAAGTGCAGCAAGATGTGCAGCATGTCGAACGCATTCGTCCTCCACAATAATGATGTCCTTCTTAGTTCGCCGAAACAGCCTATCTTCGGGCAGTAAGTCCTTCCGTATGTTGCTTACCCTCGTTTCGATCAGGCCTGTGTGAGGTCCTTTGCCCAAACCTCCGTTGTGCCAAAAGAAGTAGGACTGTAATAAAGAAGTCATTCATTCATTCATTCATTCATGTTATTTCATTTTAAATAATCCTTCAAATTGTAAAAGTAACAAATTATAGGCGAAGGGTCAATCCTGATTGAGGTAGAAACAAATTTAGGTTAAATTTAAGACAAATGAGAGTAAATAGTAAATAGATGGTTTACAAAGCCGGGAGATCACTGAAGCACAAATAGTGAAATTTGTTTTGAGCTGATGTATTTTAATACTCTCCCTAATAAAAACTACCATAAACGAATGATATGCCAAATGGTTGAACCATTCTACAAATGGTTGAGATGATACCCGAAACACGTAGTTAAGCAAAATAACCATAACAGTTTATTAGGGCTGTATGAGATCTTTTTTGAATCAAGGCCTTGAAAATACGTGAGTATGTAGTAAAACAAACATCTTAATAGTTGATTTTAAATAAAAACATATCACACTTACCAGTGAGCTTTTCATAGGAACCGCCGTCCAATTTTTTTTGCAGCCGTTCCATTCCGTGATATCATCAATTCGAAACCGTTTGACGTTTGATTGGACTGTACGCCAATCGGAAGCTCAGACAAACCGAAAAACCACCGCAAGTGAAATGCGCTTTGCGCAATCCTTCTACCAATGCTGCAGAGAGAAATTTAATATATAACCTAAAATCAATCAATGTTATTAAAATAACATCATACTTACAAGATACTGCCAACTAGAACGGTCGGAGGTTTAGCCAAATCAGCAAGGGGCTCAGCCAAATTCAGAAAATCCGCCGCAAGGGAAGAGGAAGCGTAAAAATTACCGGGTACTGTTGTCAACTGGCTGCTTCCACTGCAACGCCTGCCAGGAGCTCAGTCAAATCCGGAAAAATCACCGTAAGTAAAGTGAAAGCGAAATCCTTCTACAACTGCTACTGAGAGAAGTTGATTATATAATTAAAAAACAATCGTTGTTGTTAAAATAACATCATACTTACAAAATACTGTCAACTGGAACGGTTGCAATGTTATCTGTCAGAGGTTAAGCCAAGTCCGGAAAATCCACCGTGAAGTGGAAGTGTAATCCAACTACAGTTGTCAACTGGAATGGCTATTGTTATGTTGCCAGCCGGATGCTTAACCAAATCTGCTGGAAGCTCTGCCAAATCCGGAAAATCTGCGACAAGCGAAATGAAAATGGAACTGCTGCTGCAGAGAGAAACCTAAAATTAACATAGAATTAAAAATCAACCAATGTTGTTAAAATAACATCATTCTTACAACACTAACCCGGAACGATTATTGTACTGTAGCCGAACGGAAGCTTAGCCAAAGCTACCGGAGGCTCAGTTAAATCCAGGAAATCCACCGCCAACGTTAACCAGGGAAGTGGTTAACAACTGGAACGGCTGTCGCACAACCACTCTACGCCTGCCGGAAGCTCAGCCAAAACCGAAAAAACCACCTCAAGCGAGGTGAAAGCGCAATCCGGCTACCACTGCTAGAGAGAAGTTTAATGTTAAATTAAAGATAAAGCAATGATGTTAAAATAACGTCATACTTACAAAATACTCTCAACGGCAAGGAACAATACCGGTATTGACCGGAACGGTCGTATTGTAGCTGGCAGGAAGCTTCACCAAATCTGCCGGACACTCGGCCAAATCAAGAAAATCTGGTGATCCAATTACAAAACAGCACTGATCCTGCTGTAAGCTCGAACGGCTATCACACAACCACTGCTAAGCCTGCCGGAAGCTCAGCCAAATCTAGAAAAAAACACAGCAAACAAAATCGGAATCCACTGTTGCAGAGAGAAGTTTAATATAGAATTAAAAATCAACCAATGCTGTTATAATAATATTATACTTACAAAATCAATCAATCAAAAATATCAGGAGACGAGACAGGAGTTGTCCACGAATTTTGTGTTTAAAATAATCCTTAAAACTGAAAAATATACAGAAACCAACTTGCCTTGTCAAAGATCGAAACAATTATGGCGCCGTAGTTTGCAATAACACTGGAGGAAATTTTCATCCAATTTTAAGTATATTTTACGCAACGTTAACTATACTTGATAAACTTAGCGTTGGGTAGTTTTGGACTTGCTTATTTTGGGAAATATAAAATAAAGATCGATAAGACATATTATAATATGCAATTAATGCGAAGCACCTATATTCTCGAAAAGCGAGTGTTTTAGAGAATGTCGAAGAGAATCTAGACTTATGTATTTTTTTTTTTCAATATTTTGGTATCACCATGATTATGATAAGGGCATAATTACAAGTTTTTTTTTACTCAACGCTAGGTATTGTAATATTTACTCAACCTATGAGTAAAAAGTATTTACCTGTCAGTTCAACTTTTACCCAACGGAACACTTTAAGCAATATACTCAATTTTGAGTACTTTAAACCTATTTTTTTGGGTATTTTTTTATTACCGTGTACACCTGCGGCACACTGACAAAAAAGATAACCCAAGATTGGTGTGCAGAGTGACCTACCCCTTGGCTCTTCCCTAAATGCAGAAATATCTTTTTGCTGATTTTTAGATTCTGAAAATGTATTCTACTAATAAATCCAAAGGGGCACTTGTCATCGCTACTGATTTATGATAATCATTATCTGCCGATGAACCACAATAAAAATCCTTCCCAAAAGTATCTTAAATACAGTATTCTGCTGAATCATCACAGCATCCATCAGTGTGAGAATGTTCATAAAACGAGCGACACGTGCTATTAGATGGAATCTTCTTGCACTGACAGAACAACACACGCATCACAATCATAACTTTTAACGCACGGACAAGCCAGCCATCAACCCCAATCAATCCAGCAGTCAGGTTCTCAAATGCAGTAAATTTCTCTACCCGAAATTACGTAATGTAGTTTAATTGTGACCCGACTGCGACTAACTGACTGACAGACTGCGGAGGGGTCTTGTCGTTCGAAGAATCGCAAATCATGCAGGTCAGACATGTACGGTGTCGGTGGACGGCGACGGCCGTCGTCTGCCTGTTTGTAAACTCCGTACCTACCTACCGACCATCTGGTGCGATCCGAAGAGCCTCATTTGAGGTGAGAAATTACTGATAATCACCTGTGCTACACATAGGTACATAGTCCGGACCATCAGACCAGAGCGACATTGTCCCCCGTCGTGTCTTTTGCGGTGTAAACAAAGCAAAACCGAAGGTGTGAGGTGTTTTACTTCATTTTCGTGTATTCAAAATTTATGCCACTTTGACACAATTTTACTGTATCTACTGCGTCGAATAGAGGGAACATTATACACTAACGATGGGTCGAAATTCATCGGGATGAGTGACGTGATAGTTTTGCAAGTGATCGGGCAGGCTCGCTCTGAACGACGATGGGTCGAAAGGTTCGACCGTTGTAAGACTGATCTCGGATGGGTCTTGGAGGCTTCCTGAGTGTTGAAAGTAGGACTGTGAAATAGGTTGAGGGAAATCCGCCAATTCTATGGGTTGCGATGGACGTTGGGAGGTGATTGAGTTGTCTTCAATTATGGGGATGGCAGTGCCGTGAAGCATCAGAGGTTCTTCCGTGGTTGATGGGTTGGTTTCGGTGGGGTCACTCAATTCAAGGGTAGATGTTTCCAATTGATTTTCATCTTCAGCCATTTGATCATCGGTCGTATCGCTTCGCAAAGTGCTTCGGATGATGCGGGTAGAAGGAATCTTGGATCGTTTTGATTTCTTTATTATCCTGGATTTCTTTGGCGTTTCTTCGGTCGATTCAGCTGACGATGATTCCTGGAGAAAGAGGATAAAAATTTGTCAGGAACATAAAATAGTTTGGAAAAAGACAAAACTCACCGCCACTGGATCAGCAAACGTCGGTCTTGGCTCAATCAAATTGGTAGTAACGTGCGATCCAAATTGTCCAGGTTGCCCAAAACTTCCACCAAACGCCGCTCCATCAAATCCATCATGCCCACCATCTGGCCGGATAGGGATTTTTATATTGATCGTCGGAACTGCTCCGTAATAGTATGGATTGTACGCATACTGGTAGTACGATTCCGGTCTTCCAATGTTGATCTTCACTATCCCTGCAGGAGGTCTGAATCGAGGTTCATTGTCGTCGAAGGAATCCACCAGAGATAGTCCTGTTAGAAGCCCTAGCAATCCTAGGAACCGACCTCTTCGAGGAGTACTTGGGTGTAACTGCAAATCTTTCTGACTGACTTCACTCGCTACCAATGTTGAGAGTAACGACAACTGAACCACAACTGCTACCGTTATTAAAAACCGCATCTTCCGCAGAAAGACAATAGCGAACTGATCGCGTAGCGATTCAACCATCAACTTATAAAACCTATCAGCAACGTATGCTGCGGAAAGTGAAAGTGTCATCCCGCATCTCTGTGCAATGCCAATTAGTTCTTATCGCTCCCGGTAGCACTCTCTAAATGAAACGAAACCCTACTTAAACTTACATCATCATTCTCGTTTTTATTAAATATAACCATTATGAAGCACGCATAAACCATGTCAGTAGAAAATTCAAATCAAACACTCTCGAAACTGGGTTGGATCGTCGTCGTCCATCTGCAGCTCTATGTACTCGATGACGACCTCGCCGTCCCGATGGGCATCCTCGTCGTCCGCAATAATCTCGTCGTCGGTGCAGCTCTCCTTGGCAGCGGCAATGTGCACCGACACAGATCTGATGATCCGCATTTGGCCAGAGGGAAGAACAACAACAAGAAGAACAAGAAGGGACACAGTTGGTGGCGCCGCCGATCGAGTGGAAATGGAATGAGGCTGGGAATAGCTCTTTGCTTTTTTGACAAATTCTGTGGGTTACCAATTGGACCTATCAATGTCCGGAAGCACGTTGACTGAGGTACCGGCTGAGGAAGCCATATGCGGTCTAAATGTGGAAGCGTCAGATTGCCAATTTGGAGTGCACATGGGGAGAGAGGTTAGAATTTTGAATTAGTTCAGTGCGTGGCAATGAGACTGTGAAGTGCCATATTTCAATGGGTAAATTACCTTTGGGTAGACCAATGACTAGATGTATCCTGCTGCTGTGTATAATGCTGCTGGTGGTGGTGATGATGTCCTTGCCGCTCGGAACGAGTTGAACTGGAATTGCTGAAACAATACGAATTGCAGATCAACTTCAGGAAAACCAGATCACAAAACTTACCCATAGTAGTTGCTATTAGAATGCTGCAGCTTTCCCGAAACCATCTCCAGCCTCCGGTACGTGGTTGACATCATCAACGAAACGGGAGTTGCAATCGCCCACAGGAACAGACACAGGAACGACGAAAACCACAATCCATTCATCGGATCCATTATGTGATGACAGAAAAGCATCCTCATAGCGTCAAACACCTCGAACAACGGCCTACAGCTTGCGCACTTGTCACTCAGAATGACATTCGTATGATTCCGATAAGCATCAAAATGTCCCTTTAACCTTCTTCGAAACTGCTCACTCTTATTGTGACAAATCTCCGCCGCTTCAGCGTCCAAGTACGATTGAGCGTTGCGCAGGTGGATCAAGCTTTTGTTGACCTGCGTCGCCCATGGGGAAAGCTGAAACTCCAGCGCCGTCAAATGGTACACAATGTCACCGCGGAGTTGCTCCAGCGGTGCCAAAAGTGACACCTGCAACCGCTTAGCCCTACTTCCAAGCGTCGTCATCCGAGAGGACGTTGCCACATCCTGAATCTGAGCGGAAACTCGCTGCAGCTGATCAATGAACGTGATAACATCCTTATCCGGTGAGATCTGAGTCAAATCCATACGGAAAGCAGTCAGATTGATATCCGAGTCGGTCAACATGTCCTCCAGGATCGCTTGTATCTGCTTCGTGAACCCGATGAAAGGAATCTCCGTTGCAGCCAGCTCTGCAATCGCATGATCCAGATGTGGATAGCTGTGGTAGTCCATGATCGACGAGACATTGAGTAGTCCTTCCAACTGGAAGGTCGAAAATGTTCCTTTGTTACGTTTGCATTCGTTGATAGCTGCTGCCAGTGGCACGTTGACAGAGAATGTCCGGTTCGGGTCTGCAGACTTCAGCAGTGCGTCAATTATTCCATTTTGTGGTTCAACCGGGTAGATCAATCCAGGTTTGTCAATCAGTTTACCGAGAACGGTGTAGTTCGGTTCATCGTACAGTGGATGACAGATGAAGACTTGCCCATGTGCACCCAGAAGCATTTCAACCATGGCAAACCCAGACAAAGCCATACTTGCCATGCAGATCACGATCGACCCAACTACCAGCGTGATTCCAGCCTTGTTATCAGCATGACAACATCCGCAGCTCAATGCTCCTAGCAGTATGAATGTGACCAACAATGTGCTGACGGTCGCTGTCAATCCTGTTAACCACTGGATAGCTCCCACTTCCCGGTAGTAATCGAAGAATGAGTCGGAAAAGTTCGCCGTCTTTGTCACTTCCATGACCAAATTATTCAAAGTGTTCGAAAACGTATTCGTCGACAGGAGCGTCGCATTACCCAAATCTTCCAAATAGTTCTCGATGTTCTCCTTGGAAGGAGCCGTCGTATTCTTCAACTCCGTCTTATAGTTCCGGAAGATCGATCGCGCCAACGTCAACTCCTGCGTCAGCATCTTCATCGTACTGTTCTTACCGGCTTCACCCATGGACATCAGCTTGGCCAATACGGGATCGTTTTGCAGTTTCCGTATCTTGTCAATCAATCCGGATTCTTCGAAGTTCTTGATCTTCAGCGTATCGCAAAGCGGTCGATCCCGATATGTACACTGACGCTGCAGCACAGATAACTGGATCTGCAACTCATCTAGCCGATATTCAGCTTCATATGAAATTTTCGCAGCCCTAGCTAGAGTTTCCTGAAGCAGGAAAATCCGCCTGGACAGATTGTTGCTACCTGTAAACATTCTTCTGTTAGAAACAGCTTGCATCGGATAATCAAAACTTACTCGTGCTGATTTCCATGATCGACTCAAAGATGATCTCGATCCCGGTGAACAACGACAAGTGATTCTGTATCGGTTCCCCTAACAGCTTATCCAGTTCGTTCAGATCACTCCGTATCCTATCCACGGTCGTCGCAAGACCTTCAAGCAGCACAAACGAAATCTGTTGTTCCGTATCCTTGAGAAACGTCTCCGCATCGGCCAGTGATGACCTCACCACCATCGGCGTCTGGTCGATTGCAGATGCAATCTGCTCGTTTGTTACAAACATAGCGATCACACTTGCTCTGAAAAATCCAATAACGATTAATCTTCACTCCAACAACCTCCCCAAACCAATGCTTACATCAGCAACAGAATTATAACCTGCAACATCAACCCTAGGAAACTCCTCCGACACTGCAGAGACTCTTCCAACGATAGCTCTTCGGCTTGTATGATCGCATCAACCGTCGGTCCCGCATTGATGTCTTCGTCCACGGATTTCGAGCATCCCCACGCGATCGTGTAGCACAGTGGGATCAAGGAAATCAGAAAGAATATCGCTATGAGGCAGATGTATCCGGATTCGACTTTCAAAGCCTGTAAGTCGAGAAAAAAAACTGTTGCCGAAAAAGAATCACGATCTACCACTCTAGAAACCCTACCTCCATGATCAGCTGCAGAAAGGAAACTCGCGTGTGGAACGCATCTCTCAAAAGCTCTAAAATACAATAGACTTTAATCGATTTTTTGGAAACCTGTGAGGACGTGGCCGCTGCCCGTGGAGGACAGACGACGGGACCGCTTACCTACTGGCAGATCGTACGGGGTGATGTACGAAAGGAACGTCGAAAGGTAGGAGAATACGAAGGTTCCCTCGTGGAGACCGAGCGTCGGGATAATGTACGCATCGGTTGCCGTTGGCTCGGGGAAATCTTGCGGAAGCGTAGGGGGACTTTGTGTTGGTGGATCCTGGGGAAAGTTTGAATGTATAACGATGTGTTAAGTGCAGCCAAAGAAGAGGTCTTACCATATCCTAATGGCAGTATTGATCACGTGTTTTCTGATTGTTGGTGTCGTTGAATTTTGGCTTTTCATCGTTTTCGTGTGGTTGTGCGGCTGCTCATGGTTTTTTTTTTCTTCTGAAAGGAGATATAATGTTGATTGAGAATGTTTGATCTATGTTTGAATACGGGAAGCGTTTAGAAACCATACACAGCATTCTGTTGACTCGGCTTTGGTGTATTTATCTGATTAATGTATTAGGTAATGATGCATAAATATATACTGTGTTCTAGTGGAAGTTATGAATTGGGTTCAGTGCCGTATTAACGGTAGGGGCCAGTGCTGCAAAATCTTGACAATACACGGTGATATTGACAATTCTGCTTTGGTTACTCACTTGAGCTAACAGTCATAGTCAAGGCAAACTATGTCAGTGGTCAATGACAATGATGTCAGTGACGTACGTTTTATTAACTAAATTTGTAACGACATTAAATGACTTGAGCAACAAGACTTTCAATGACAATGACAATGTTCAGCACTGGTAGGGGTCCTCTGCTCAAAGACATCCATCATATCCTTCGCAATAATATGCTTCTAAAAAAAATTAATCTTTGGTTAGTTTTGTATTTGTATCGAACACTAAAGCTTTGGAAATAAGGAGCAATAAATCATACAATTTAATAACATGAAAAGAAAAATAAAAACTCTCACACATACTGTCCGATTACAGAAAAACATTGGGACAGTTAGGTTGGTAGCATGTCCAAAATTCCTAGGGCATATTTCCTGCCGATTTACAAAGATCAACAAAGGACCAACTTTTGACGGTTTCTGTTTAAATTGAACATCCTAGGAAGATGGTTTTTTTGGGTAAAGTTGTGCATTTCATAATAGAGAAATGCTACCCGAAACATCAAAGGCCTGTGATTTACAAAAAGCAGGTCTACTTTTAAAAAATACTCAGTGTGGCCAGTAAATTTTCATTTTAAAATTCCCTGGTTTTCCCGGTGCAAACCTCAAAAATTTCTATGTTGTTCATATTCAACAAGAGACGAAATATGTTTAGAGTCTTAGACTATTTGAGAACAAATCAATCTGGGCCTGAGAGAATATTTCAAATGTTCAAGATCCCAGATTCTAGGCTTTGAAACTTCAAAGAGCTTTCAGGGATCTAGCTGCTGAGAATACCTTTGAAACGTTGGGTAAATTTTAACAGATTTAAAGTGTAAATTCAAAGAAAACGCTGTGGACAATTCCTGAAAAATCCATGGAGAAAATTTAAAGGGGCTGTGTCCATAATTCCAAGAAAATTTTAAGATATAGTTCTAAGAAATTCTGAGGTGAATTCCAAGGGGAAGACGAAAGGAAGTTCTTATCTGATTTCCTATGTTATTCTGAAGAGACTTGCATTTGAATCGTGAGGAGGATATCAAATGAATTATAAATATAATTCAAAGAGATTTATAAACATAACTAAAATGGTGCACTGTAGATAATTTCAAACGAATACTGAAGAAGATCCAGAAAAGTTCTGCAACGGAATTCTAATGATTGTTCCAAAAAATAGTGCGCTTCTTCTTCGCATTTCAACCTTATTGCCTGCTCTCAACTTAGTGTTCTAGATGCACTTCCACAGTTATTAATTGAGAGCTTTCGATGTCTGTACCATTTTTGCATTGGTATAATTGTGTGGCAAGTCCAATAATACTTCTATGCCCAGGGAAGTCGAGAAATTTTCCAACCCGAAAAATTCCTAGGCCGGACCGGGAATTGAACCGAGCCACCTCCAGCATGGTCTTGCTTTGAAGCTGCACCTTTACCGACTGAGCTAAGGGAGGCCCACAAATAGTGCACTAATCAAATTAAATTCTTAGGAATGTTTCAGGAAAATTCAAAAGTAAATTTCAAAGGATTTCTGATTATAAACCAAAGAATTTCGGTGGAGCAATTTTAGTTTTAAAAAATGAGATTAATTTCAAAGGAATTTTATTTTTGAAACAGGAAATTTAATAAGGATTCCAAGGTTATTCTAAGGAAAATTTCTAGGGAATTTCAATCAAATTCCATGGTAATTACGAGAAGAGTAGCTAGGGAATTTACCGTTAAGTTTAAGGGGAAAGGGGACGTCATTCATTTTTGGAAATTCAAAAACAGTTTTTTCGACGTAAACCAAAAGTTTTCGTCAATGAAAATGTGTTCTCTGTGTTCCGGTTACGAGATGAACTAGCCATTGTGTTAATCTCGCTAATAAAGAAAAAAATCTGTGTTCCGGTAGGCAAATTGAATACAATGAACACATTTTCATAAACTTAATTCTGGTTTTGAATTTTTGAAAATTATCAACGGCCCCTTTCACCCTAAGGATAATTTCATGATAAATCTGGATATGATAATATTTTTAACATGTTATGTCAAAAAAGCAATATCTTTTCGCAATGTTGAAGAACAGAACACAAATAAACATAAACCAAAATTTTGTCATTTCAACTATATATCCTACAACAGGGCTCTACGGATGCCAAAAATTTAGCCAGGACATCGTACAATATCTCTTTAAGTCTGTAGAACATCAAGATTTGAACTCCTGGATTATTTGGGGAATCTTAGATATTTTGTTATCACAATTTTAGAATGAAGATCTTATTGCGCCACGTATTTACTGATCTTGATTTCATATGGTGTTTGGGATTTGCGAGGATATTTTTAACATATACATGCAGAACATCTCTTTAGCGTCTCTGTTGATCTTTTAACGATGAAGGTCTAAACTTCAGAATTATTTGGATGTCCTACATCATACCAAAACATTTTTATTCGGAGATTTCTCTGTTTTTGAACTATTATAGCTAAATTCTAACAAGAATCGTTAAAAGTACAATAAAATATGCCATAGAAAAAAGAACTGAAACGATTAAACTTGATGAATAAGGTTTTCTCCTCCGATATCCGATAGCTTGCTTCCATTCTAGCAGCATTCGCATCCAGCATACCCTGGGCATAGATGTATGATTGGACTTGCCACACGATTATACCAATACAAAAATGGTACAGGCATCGAAAGCTCTCAATTAATAACTGTGGAAGTGCATCTTGAACACTAAGTTAAGAGCACGCAATAAGCTAATATGCGATATGCAATAAGCTTGAAATGTGAAGAATAAGAAGAAGGCGATCTTTTACATTGGAATGTATATTTTGAATTACCTTCTAATCGTCGATAAACAGCCATATAACACCTTGCGCATAAAACTTTCGGATACATTTGATCTGAATCATTATATAACGGCAAAAACTGTCGAACAATTGTTTACTTTCATTTGTCGCGTATTTTCCTCGGCGATTTGACTTTTTGGAAACACAAAGCACAAACTAATAGCGAATTCGTTTATTATCGGGGTTGGAACCAGTTCCAACCCAGTGCGAAACCGAACTTTTTGTCAGTGCGAACCTCAACCTGAGCTAGGTTTTAAAAACAAACGAGCAAACTGACGTTTGTCAGAAAACAAGCAGACCCAATCTTGATACCCGATCCAGGTTGGAACTGAATAATAAACGAATTCGCTATAAATTACGGCACTTCTCGTCAGTCCGCATCGTGCTCTCTTGCCGTGCGGATCTATTTGTTTTTTGCTGAAGGAAGTGTTACTACTACCTAAAGCTACAACAAATTTAAACAGCACTTTTCAGTGCTCAACCTGTAAAAATTTCTACCTTGTTCAGCTTTATTCCTCTTCGATCCTTGTTTGGACCCTACCCGAGGTAATCCTTCTTGGATATCGATTTGGAAAATTCCTCTTCGATCCTTCAGATTCTTATAGTAATCTGCTTGGAAGTCGATTTGGATAAAAATTTACTGCCGCCATGGCGCCTAAACGCAAAAGAAAGGGGCAAACTCTTGACCCCCCTTCTGAAGAAATTAATTTGAGTAATCAATTTGATTTGCTCACGGATGATGAGAATGATCCATCATCCAAGAAAAATTCTAGTAAACTTTCCCGGCTTAATGCCAAGAAGGAAAAGATTCCCCCTATTGTGATAACCACTTCCGATTTCCATGCTCTTTGCATGGAACTTTTGAACTTTGTGAAAGTTAAGTTTTCTCTACAAATTGGACGTCGGGGTGAATGCCGTGTATTGGCTGAAACCTTGGACGGATTTAAATGTCTTCTCAAGTATCTTACTGAGAAGAAGCACAATTTTTTTACTTACGACACCAAAACTGAACGTGTGTTCAAGGTTGTCATGAAAGGACTGCCCAGTGGTGAATCCCTGGATCAGATCAAAGATGAACTGGCAAAATTACTTGGAGTTGTGCCACTCCAAGTAATCAAAATGAAAATGAAATCCCGTCCTGGCGATTCGCGCAACGGGATTTCTAATGATTTTTATTTAGTTCACTTCAAGTCTAGTGAACTAAACAACCTTAAGGCCTTAGAAAAAGCTAGCCTTATGCTCCATGTCCAAGTGAAGTGGGAACACTTCAGGAAGACTGGAGGAAATTTCCAAAACCTCACTCAGTGCCGCAAGTGCCAGGGTTGGGGCCACGGAACTAAAAATTGCTACATGCCAGCATGAATTGTGGTGATTCCTCTCACGCAAAGGACGACTGTCCTGTGAAGGAAGATCCTAAGAAATTTAAATGTTCAAATTGTGGTGAAAACCACAAATCCAATTTTTGGGAATGTAAGACTCGCAAAGCGATCTTACAATCTCGTTCTAACCGACAGGTAAGAAACGCTCCACGTTTCCGACCAGGTACAAATTCCTCTGCTGTTAACAATGTTCAGCGAGTTAATGGAGCTACCTATGCTGCTATTGCAGCGGGTAGAAATCAAAATACTAACCAAAGTAATTCTAACGGAAATTTTGACAATTTTGACTTAGGAAGCGTTACTGCCCCTAAAATGGATTTTTTACAGAAATCATTCATTGACATGATTTCTGATATGCTTAAATCTAACTCCATGTTTGATGCTATTCAAACTGGAGTAAAATTTGCAAATAATATTGTCATGACTTTAAAATTCAGTAATGGATTTTAAAGCATTAAATATTGTAAATTGGAATGCTCGATCTCTTAAAGATAATGAAGACGAGCTATTTAACTTTTTGAGAGTTTATAACGTGCATATTGCCGTTATAACTGAAACGTTCCTTATACCTGACCATAAGTTTAAGAAGGACGCAAATTACTTGATTTATAGAAATGATCGTCTTGATGGACCCTGTGGTGGCGTTGCCATCATTATTCATAGACGAATCAAACATAAAATTCTTTCTTCATTTGAAACCAAAGTTTTTGAAACTTTGGGAGTTTCTGTTGAAACAAAATTTGGACAACTTACGTTTATAGCTGCCTATTTGCCATTCCAATGCGTAGGCCAGAAAAAGAATTTTCTCAAGGGTGACCTCCAGAAACTTACCCGTCATAGGTCTAAATTCTTCATTATTGGTGATTTTAATGCAAAACACCGCTCATGGAATAATGCTCAAAGCAATTCCAATGGTAATATTCTGTTTGATGATTATTCTGCAGGTTATTACACTATTCAATATCCAAACAGCCCAACATGCTTTTCTTCTGCAAGAAATCCCTCCACTATTGATTTGGTCTTAACTGATTCATGTCAACTTTGTAGCCAACTGGTTACCCATGCTGACTTCGGTTCTGATCACCTTCCAGTAACTTTTGAAACATCCCAAGAAATAATTTGTAATCCCAACAGCTCCACTTTCAATTACCATAGAGCTGATTGGGAGCAGTATCGAACATTTATGGAATATAACTTTGATCCAAACATTCCTTTGCAAACCAAAGATGAAATTAATTATGCTCTTGAATCTCTGACTACTTCTATAGTTGAATCAAGAGCTGCCTCAGTACCAAAATGCGAGGTTAAATTCGATTCAATTATAATAGACGACGATCTTCAGCTCTTGATCCGTCTTAAAAATGTCCGTAGGAGACAATATCAAAGAACACGCGATCCTGCCATGAAGTTTATCTAGCGGGATTTGCAAAAACAAATTAAAAAGCAATTCTCTGCCCTGAGGAACAAAACTTTTGAAAATAATATTTCTAAATTAGACCCGAGTTCCAAACCCTTTTGGAAACTCACAAAAATTTTGAAAAAACCTCAAAAGCCTATTCCAGCGCTTAAAGAAGGTGGTAAAATTTTGATCACAAATTTGGAAAAAGCTCAGAAACTTGCTAAGCAATTCGAGAGTTCCCATAATTTCAGTTTGGGTCTTACTAGTCCTATTGAGAATCAGGTTGCTCGGGATTTTCTGAATAATTAATTAATTTAGCTTTATTTAGGAGGCTTTCAGCCTTAGGCTGGTTCGCCTCCGATTTTCTGAATATTTTCTCTCGGGAAAATATTTTTGATGATTCCTGGGGGACTGATTTGGACGAAGTAAGGTCTATAACTAAAAAATTTCAAAATATGAAAGCTCCAGGTGATGATGGAATTTTCTATATCCTCATCAAAAAACTCCCAGAGAGTACCTTGTCTTTCTTGGTAAAATTATTTAACAGATGTTTCCATTTGGCATACTTTCCTGATAAATGGAAAAATGCAAAAGTTGTTCCAATTTTGAAGCCAGATAAAAATCCAGCTGAAGCTTCTAGCTACCGTCCAATAAGTTTGCTTTCTTCAATAAGTAAACTTTTTGAAAAGATAATTTTGAATAGAATGATGCTTCACATCAATACGAACTCAATTTTTGCAGATGAGCAGTTTGGATTTCGCCATGGGCATTCAACTACTCATCAACTCTTAAGAGTTAACAATTTAATTCGTTCAAACAAATCTGAAGGCCACTCAACTGGAGTTGCTCTTCTAGACATAGAAAAAGCATTCGACAGTGTTTGGCATGAAGGTTTGATTGCTAAATTGAAAAAGTTTAATTTTCCACTTTATATTATGAAATTAGTTCAAAATTATTTAACTGACAGAACTCTTCAAGTAAATTATCAAAATTCCAAATCTAATCGACTACCTATTAGGGCAGGAGTTCCTCAGGGTAGCATTCTTGGGCCTATATTGTATAACATTTTCACTTCGGACCTCCCTGATTTGCCTCAGGGTTGCCACAAATCTTTGTTCGCTGATGACACAGGCATCTCCGCTAAAGGAAGAAGTCTTCGTGTTATTTGCAGCAGACTGCAGAAAAGTTTAGATATTTTCTCTTCTTATTTACAAAAATGGAAGATTTCTCCCAACGCTTCCAAAACTCAACTTATATTATTTCCACATAAGCCTAGAGCTTCGTTTTTGAAACCTAGTAGTAGTCACATAGTCACTATGAACGGAGTTCCAATTTCCTGGTCAAACCAAGTGAAATATCTTGGATTAATACTTGACCAAAAATTAACTTTTAAAGATCACATAGAGGGCATTCAAGCCAAATGTAACAAATATATAAAATGTTTGTATCCTCTTATAAACAGGAAATCCAAACTTTGCCTGACAAATAAACTTCTAATATTTAAACAAGTTTTTAGACCGGCCATGCTTTACGCTGTGCCAATATGGTCTAGTTGCTGCACTACCAGGAAAAAAGCACTTCAAAGGATTCAGAACAAAATTCTGAAAATGATTTTGAAGTTGCCTCCCTGGTACAGTACAACCGAAGTACATAGAATTTCGAATGTTGAGACTTAAGCACAAATGTCCAACAAAATAATTAATAATTTCAGGCAAAAATCGTTGCAATCCTCAATTGCAACGATTAATTCCCTTTATACTTAGATAAGATTTAGTTTTAGTTTTTAGTTTTAAGATATCAATTGTTATACTGACATGCAGGTTAAAAAACCTGTTTAAAATACTGAATTGCCAAGACATGAACAATGTAAAAACACTTAGATATATATCATAACAATTAAGGCTGGTACGTTACTGCAGTAACTGGAGCACCTAGGTTAAAATGAAATGTAATTTATTTTGAATTTGGAACAAATAAAGAGTTAAAAAAAAAAAACTAAATTTATAACGACATTAAATGACTTGAGCAACACAATTACATGGAGCCGTTCAAGTGAACAAGCATCTACGTCCTGAACTGCTTGGATAACAATAATGTAACACAGAATGCACGAAATTACACTTGCTGTTGCCAAGTGAATCTTTGTCATTGATGAAACAATGAATGAAATTTTGACGAAGATTTTTTTGAGGATCAAGTCTGTCAGTGACTATGTGAAAAACAATTTAACCAATATCGCGCGAAAGACTTTCAATGACAATGACAATTCTCATCACTGGTAGGGGTCATCTGCTCAAAGACATCCATCATATCCTTCGCAATAATATGCTTCTAAAAAAAAATTAATCTTTGGTTAGTTTTGTATTTGTATCGAACACTAAAGCTTTGGAAATAAGGAGCAATAAATCATACAATTTAATAACATGAAAAGAAAAATAAAAACTCTCACACATACTGTCCGATTACAGAAAAACATTGGGATAGTTAGGTTGGTAGCATGGCTAAAATCCCTAGGGCATATTTCCTGCCGATTTACAAAGATCAACAAAGGACCAATTTTTGACGGTTTCTGTTTAAATTGAACATCCTAGGAAGATGGTTTTTTGGGTAAAGTTGTGCATTTCATAATAGAGAAATGCTACCCGAAACATCAAAGGCCTGTGATTAACAAAAAGCAGGTCTACTTTTAAAAAATACTCAGTGTGGCCAGTAAATTTTCATTTTAAAATTCCCTGGCACAACAAAAATTTCTCTGTTGTTCATATTCAACAAGAGACGAAATATGTTTAGAGTCTTAGACTATTTGAGAACAAATCAATCTGGACCTGAGAGCATATTTCAAATGTTTGATCTTTAAAAAAATAAAGATCCCAGATTCTAGGCTTTGAAACTTCAAAGAGCTTTCAGGGATCTAGCTGCTGAGAATACCTATGAAACGTTGGGTAAATTTTAACAGATTTAAAGTGTAAATTCAAAGAAAACGCTGTGGACGATTCCTGAAAAATCCATGGAGAAAATTTAAAGGAGCTGTGTCCATAATTCCAAGAAAATTTTAAGATATAGTTCTAACAAATTCTGAGGTGAATTCCAAGGGGAAGAGGAAAGGAAGTTCTTATCGGAATTCCTATGTTATTCTGAAGAGACTTGCATTTGAATCGTGAGGAGGATATCAAATGAATTATAAATATAATTCAAAGAGATTTATAAACATACCTCAAATGGTGCTCTGTAGATATTTTTTTTTTTTTTTTTTTTTTTTGTAAAATATTGTTTATTTATGTAGGTCTTAAATAACATATTCAAGCTATTTAAAAAATATATCAATCTTCTAGAGTCAAAATGAAATCTAGCTCGCCTACATCTATTCTATTTAATATTCACATTGACAAAGTTGATGTACTTAATGAACGTTTTTAAAATTTGATTTCTTCTCGCTGTTGTCATGTTACCCAAGATTGGCCGTACAAGATCGTCGAAGCTTAGCCTCTGCCAGCCGCCGAGCGTCGTCGTCAATTTTCGCTGGATGTGTGCCCAAGCTGCAGCAACTCGAGGGCATTCGCAAAACTTATGTTGCAAAGTCTCGATTCCTACCGCACAGTGCTGACAGTTTGGGTCGTTTGCACGGCCGATGACGTTCATCAGTCTACGGTGCTCCGTCTTCTCGTTCACTAGCAGGTAGAGATCAGTACGGTGGCTCGACGATAGCCTTCTCGATGATATGTTCATCCAGATCTTTTTCCAATTGATGCCTGGATGGTTTCGTTCCACTATGGATAGCTCAGTTTGTTCCTAGTAGAAACGATGGATTTGATCGCTGGAGGGGTTTTGTTGGATGTGGTGTGGAAATAAGGGAATTTGCTGTGTGAGAAGTTTTAGGCAAGGAAGATTGGCGGGGGGAGGAATATTTTGGGCGAGAAGGGACTGATAATAGGGAAGGGAAACGATCTCCTGGAGGTGACGATTGACTAGAAGTGCTTTGCATTTGATCGCCGGCAGTTGCAGTTTCAATCCACCCTGCTCTCTGCTGCGCGCCAACTGCTGCATTGGGACTCGTGCGGGTAGCCCACGAAAAAGGAAAGTCCCCATCGTTGATGTCAGCTTCGCCGTGTGAGCACATTGCGTTGGAATAACAGACGAGAGGTACCACACCTTCGCTGTAATGAAGATGTTCAGCAGTAGCACTTACTGCTGCAGGGAAAGGGAGCGTATGTTATGCAACCATATGAGTTGCGAGATCCTCGATACTAAAGCGTCCCAGTTTAGTTTAACCATCAGTCGCACTGAGTTGGTGAAAATAACGCCCAGTACCTTGACATTCTCCTTTGTCTGCAGCCCTGGTATCGTCAGTGGATCTCCATTGATAAAACCAACATCGATCGCCACTGTTTTCAGTCGATTTAGCTTTGCCCCGGATACGATCTCGAAGCTACCAAACAGCTGATAAATACGGTCGATCGTGTGTTTTGAGGTGGCAATCACCGTGATGTCATCAGCATACGCAACACAAAGGTCACCAGCGCATACACGCTCCACCCGTGTGAGGAGGGGATGAAGATAGAGCACGAACAGCAGCATCGACATCGGGTCTCCCTGACGTACGGACCGTTCTATACGGAACGGCTCTGAGAGGCACCCATTCACTAGCAGCCGTGATGAAGAGGCAGCAGCGACTCGAGAGAGCCAACAGACGAAACCCTGGTCGAAGCCCAGAGAGAGCAAGGTCCGATGCAGGAACTCATGAGAGACTCGATCGAACGCGTGGTCAAGATCGAACGAGATCAACTTCCCCTTCTGCTTCCTCGCGATTAGCTGCGCAATACGATCTTTGAGCGAGAGTGTAGCTTGGAAAATAGAACGGTCGGTATTTGCGCATTTTTGAGAGGCGCTCAGGACTCGATGGATCCGCAGTACTCGTTCCAGGCGGGCCTTCATCACGCGGGAGAGGATTTTAAAATCGACGTTGAGCAGGCTGATCGGACGGTATGCTCTTGCTGTTCCATCCCCACCTCGCTTTTTAACCAACACAATAGTGCCATCGGCGAATTCAGATGGGAGCTCATTCGTCATAGCTTCATTAATAACGAAGTAGAGCTCTCGATAGATGACGTCGAAAGTTCGTAGGTAGAACTCTACCGGCAAACCATCGATCCCCGGTGATTTACGTTTTTGCGACGTTCGGATGGAGTTTTTCAACTCGTCAATGCTGATCTCTGCCATTAGAGCTGCGTTGGCTTCGTCGTTCTCGGGTACGGCTCTCTCAGTTTCGAACATTTCTTCCCCCACCTGCCTCGTCTCTTCCGCCGCATACAGGTCCCTGAAGTATCGAAACATGTGTTGCTCGATCTCCAGAGAGCCTTGTAAGGGAGAACAGCCCATAATGCACCCCTGGGGTAAAATGCCCAGTTATAGAAAAACAGCGATAACTTTTCCTCAGATGCATTTTCCGGGTCACGGATTGTGTTTATTTTCAATTGGAGGTTTCACAAATAATTCTTGATCCTAAAATCATATATTGACCTAATGATTTATTTAAAAAATAGCATTTTGTGCAAAATATGACACAGTTGTTAAACTCGTCGACTGCAAATTAAGCTTTTAACAGCAAAATCGCAAAAAATTAACGAATTCACATTTCTTATATTTTTTTGGATGTTTTACTTCATGAATCACAGTTTAAAACTCTATTGAGACATTATATCAGATATAACGTAAAGGAATAATCATTTAAAATACCTCATCCCTTTGCATTATCTACTTGCAGGGGTTATGGTTTGTCTATCATTCGGTGCATTTTACCCCAGTGTTGTGGTGCGTTTTGGGCATTGTTGTCGTGCGTCTTACCCCAATGTTGTGGTGCATATCGCACCATGAATCAGGCGTTTTGCCCCGCTATCATTTTGGAACCAATTTATAAAATACCTTGAAAATCATGAAAATTCATCATTTTGTAGTTCGAAATCACTTGATCTTCGTAGAAAACATGGTAATGAACCATACACCATTACTTTCTACTTGATTTTAGCTTCCATACGCCAGCAATTGACGGTTTTGCTTAAACGGTGCATTTTGCACCATCCTACCCTATTTGCTCTCCTCGTTCGTTCTGCAGTCCTGTTATGGTTGTTTTTTTACGTCGTCTATCACCCAACTGGAAAGTGGATATGCTCTCGCCGGCTATAAACGTGAAGAAGATCCAGAAAAGTACTTCAACGGAATTCTAATGATTGTTCCAAAAAAATAGTGCACTTCTTCTTCGCATTTCAACCTTATTGCATATCGCATATAAGCTTATTGCCTGCTCTCAACTTAGTGTTCTAGATGCACTTCCACAGATATTAATTGAGAGCTTTCGATGTCTGTACCATTTTTGCATTGGTATAATTGTGTGGCAAGTCCAATAATACTTCTATGCCCAGGGAAGTCGAGAAATTTTCCAACCCGAAAAATTCCTAGGCCGGACCGGGAATTGAACCCAGCCACCTCCAGCATGCTCTTGCTCTGTAGCTGCGCCTTTACCGACTGAGCTAAGGGAGGCCCACAAATAGTGCACTAATCAAATTAAATTCTTAGGAATGTTTCAGGAAAATTCAAAAGTAAATTTCAAAGGATTTCTGATTATAAATCCAAGGAATTTCGGTGGAGCAATTTTAGTTTTAAAAAATGAGATTTATTTCAAAGGGATTTGATTTTTGAAACAGGAAATTTAATAAGGATTCCAAGGTTATTCTAAGGAAAATTTCTAGGGAATTTCAATCAAATTCCATGGTAATTACGAGAAGAGTAGCTAGGGAATTTACCGTTAAGTTTAAGGGGAATGGGGACGTCATTCATTTTTGGAAATTCAAAAACAGTTTTTTCGACGTAAACCAAAAGTTTTTGTCAATGAAAATGTGTTCTCTGTGTTCCGGTTACGAGATGAACTAGCCATTGTGTTAATCTCGCTAATAAAGAAAAAAAAATCTGTGTTCCGGTAGGCAAATTGAATACAATGAACACATTTTCATAAACTTAATTCTGGTTTTGAATTTTTGAAAATTATCAACGGCCCTTTTCACCCTAAGGATAATTTCATGATTAATCTGGATATGATATATTTATATTTTTAACATGTTATGTCAAAAAAGCAATATCTTTTCGCAATGTTGAAGAACAGAACACAAATAAACATAAACCAAAATTTTGTCATTTCAACTATATATCCTACAACAGGGCTCTACGGATGCCAAAAATTTAGCCAGGACATCGTACAATATCTCTTTAAGTCTGCAGAACATCACGATTTTAACTCCTGGATTATTTGGGGAATCTTAGATATTTTGTTATCACAATTTTAGAATGAAGATCTTATTGCGCCACGTATTTACTGATCTTGATGTCATATGGTGTTTGGGATTTGCGAGGATTTTTTTAACATATATCTGCAGAACATCTCTTAAGAGTCTCTGTTGATCTTTTAACGATGAAGGTCTAAACTTCAGAATAATTTGGATACCCTACATCATACCAAAATATTTTTATACGGAAACTTATCTGTTTTTGAACTATTATAGCTAAATTCTAACAAGAATCGTTAAAAGTTCAATAAAATATGCCATAGAAAAAAGAACTGAAACGATTAAACTTGATGAATAGGGTTTTCTCCTCCGATATCCGATAGCTTGCTTCCATCCTAGCAGCATTCGCATCCAGCATACCCTGGGCATAGATGTATGATTGGACTTGCCACACGATTATACCAATACAAAAATGGTACAGACATCGAAAGTTCTCAATTAATAACATTGGAAGTGCATCTAAAACACTAAGTTGAGAGCATGCAATAAGCTAATATGCGATATGCAATAAGCTTGAAATGTGAAGAAGAAGAAGAAGAAGAAGAAGACGATCTTTTATATTGGAATGTATATTTTGAATGGCCTTCTAATCGTCGATAAACAGCCATATAACACCTTGCGTATAAAACTTTCGGATACATTTGATCTGAATCATTATATAACGGCAAAAACTGTCGAACAATTGTTTACTTTCATTTGTCGCGTATTTTCCTCGGCAATTTGACTTTTTGGAAACACAAAGCACAAACTAAATTACGACACTTCTCGTGATCAAGCTTGAACGAGCGACTAGTCGCGACTAATCATGAATGCGCAAATGTCATGTCAATGTTTATTTATTCACTCGTGTTGCTTAGCACGTGTTTTGGAAACGAACATGAAAATGGAATATCTAAGCAACCTGTGTATCTTCACATTGATTCTATCTGGGTGTGGCCAATTCGGTCCATTAAACTCAATATTACCACCAACGACCTTAGTTTTGAATTTTCATCACATTCTAGGTCTCATATGATGAATTTCAGCCCACGTCGGAAACTGACCACTTCTCCGGGGGCAACCGAAATATGTCAAGCTATGGTCAATTTGGTCCTAGACACTCGGTATGACGTTATATCTTCGTTTTGAATTGTAATGTGATTTGATGTGCCACATGATGAGATGATAATGTTTTGGACAATTTTGTGATGCTGACCATGCACATCGTGGACATATTGTGGTCATATTTCAGAACCGAAGGACCAAATCAAATTAGTAGGTGATCTTAAACTTTTAGAAGAAAGTATCCTTAATTTGACGCAGAAATTTTCCAGATCAGTGCACTCATGGCAGAGATGCTGAAATCTGAAAAAGTTCTTTGACTATATGTTTTAGTATTACTTCTACGTGAAGTCAACGATTTACATAGTTGAAGATGCTAATTTCAAATAACAGACTTTAGTGGTAATTTTTATACGATAGATGGAGTAGATGAAAGCATAGAGTTGATAGTTCCGTTAGAGTACGGCAGTGTGAAGATTGCATATAGATATTAGAATAGCGAGCTAGAACAACTTTTAAGGAAGGTACAAATCGGTTTTTTCATCTCTCTTTACCAAACTCCCCCTTTGGAGAGGGATGGTGAAGTGCGGTAAAAATCGGTAGAACTGTTTCAAACACACAGTTGGTACATGAGCGGGTCGGTTTTCATCTCTTTTGCCAGTGGTGGCGGGGGGGGGGACACCCCTCACCATCCCTTTCCAAAGGGGGAGTTTGGTAAAGAGAGATGAAAAAACCGATTTGTACCTTCCTTAAAAGTTGTTCTAGCTCGCTATTCTAATATCTATATGCAATCTTCACACTGCCGTACTCTAACGGAACTATCAACTCTATGCTTTCATCTACTCCATCTATCGTATAAAAATTACCACTAAAGTCTGTTATTTGAAATTAGCATCTTCAACTACTAAAAAAGTTGTTTTTATATTATTCATAAGTGCAAAAAGGGTGAAATACTAAAATCCCTATTTTGAAACTTTCACAGTTTTTTTTTAACTCTATTGACTAACTTTTGATGAAGAAAGATCCGAGATTCATGCAAGTTCGATAATATTCATGTTCCGATACCCCGTGCAACGTTCCTAAATGACATGAAGATATTGACACCTAGTGTCTTCAGCAAAATTTCTTGTGTGATATTTTCTAAAACTTTGTCGAAAACACAAATCCTGAATGTGATATTTAAAAAAATTTGATCTCACTTCTAGGTTAAAATCAAAAGAAGGGGCTTTTCATATCCTAAAACTTTCCCAAAGACACCACTTATATAAAATGCTAGATTTACGAAATAATTACTTTTGACCGTACTTTCACAGTTCTGGGCCACTGTGCGCAGGTTTTTTGTATGTTTTATCATGCTCTTTACGTGCTTGGGTTTAAAACTAAAATTTAATTAAATCAAAGTTTAAAGCGATGTATGCTCCCCATTTAAATGGCATGAAAAATTCTATTTTTTTGCTGTATATCGGTAAAGGCGCAGCTATAAAGCAAGAACTTGCTGGAAACGGCTGATTCAAATCCCGGGCAGATCTTTTTGAGTTGAAAAATTTCTAGAATTCCCTGGATGTAGAGTATGATCGAAGACAACAAATCAAGAAGACTGGCAACTCTTCCATTTTCTCATACAAATGCTATGAGACAGGTACAATCGCGTCATCTGCCGCTCAAAGGTTAATGCTTCGAACGAATTTGATAGCAAAGATTACATCCTCAGAAGAAGGGTTTGTGTATTTGCTCATTTTTCTATGCGTTGCTTCCACCTTCACTCAAGTGCAGCGCTACTGTATCTGTCGCTTGGATTATGGCAAAGTTGCCAGTCTTTTTTTTTTTAACTCTTTATTTGTTCCAAATTCAAAATAAATTACATTTCATTTTAACCTAGGTGCTCCAGTTACTGCAGTAACGTACCAGCCTTAATTGTTATGATATATATCTATGTGTTTTTACATTGTTCATGTCTTGGCAATTCAGTATTTTAAACAGGTTTTTTTTTAACCTGCATGTCAGTATAACAATTGATATCTTAAAACTAAAAACTAAAACTAAATATAATGAGAGAGAGAAGGATTAGTATTTTCCATTTAATTCCACTACTTTATTTGCTTATCCTTGACAGATACGCGTATTTCGTCTACAATGTGCAGACTTCTTCAGTGTCTTGTACTAATACTCGACTATTAGTACAAGACACTGAAGAAGTCTGCACATTGTAGACGAAATACGCGTATCTGTCAAGGATAAGCAAATAAAGTAGTGGAATTAAATGGAAAATACTAATCCTTCTCTCTCTCATTATACAGGTATTCCACTAAGACGCCCACATTCATCAGGATTAAAACTAAATCTTATCTAAGTATAAAGGGAATTAATCGTTGCAATTGAGGATTGCAACGATTTTTGCCTGAAATTATTAATTATTTTGTTGGACATTTGTTCTAAAGTCTCAACATTCGAAATTCTATGTACCTCGGTAGTACTGTACCAAGGAGGCAACTTCAAAATCATTTTCAGAACTTTGTTCTGAATCCTTTGAAGTGCTTTTTTCCTGGTAGTGCAACAACTAGACCATATTGGCACAGCGTAAAGCATGGCCGGTCTAAAAACTTGTTTAAATATTAGAAGTTTATTCGTCAGGCAAAGTTTGGATTTCCTGTTAATAAGAGGATACAAACATTTTACATATTTGTTACATTTAGCTTGAATGCCCTCAATGTGATCTTTAAAAGTTAATTTTTGGTCAAGTATTAATCCAAGATATTTCACTTGTTTTGACCAGGAAATTGGAACTCCGTTCATAGTGACTATGTGACTATTACTAGGTTTCAAAAAGGAAGCTCTAGGCTTATGTGGAAATATTATAAGTTGAGTTTTGGAAGGGTTGGGAGAAATCTGCCATTTTTGTAAATAAGAAGAGAAAATATCTAAACTTTTCTGCAGTCTGCTACAAATAACACGAAGACTTCTTCCTTTAGCGGAAATGCCTGTGTCATCAGCGAACAAAGATTTGTGGCAACCCTGAGGCAAATCAGGGAGGTCCGAAGTGAAAATGTTATACAATATAGGCCCAAGAATGCTACCCTGAGGAACTCCTGCTCTAACAGGTAGTCGATTAGATTTGGAATTTTGATAATTTACCTGCAGTGTTCTGTCAGTTAAATAATTTTGAACTAATTTCATAATATAAAGTGGAAAATTAAACTTTTTCAATTTAGCAATCAAACCTTCATGCCAAACACTGTCGAATGCTTTTTCTATGTCTAGAAGAGCAACTCCAGTTGAGTGGCCTTCCGATTTGTTTGAACAAATTAAATTGGTAACTCTTAAGAGTTGATGAGTAGTTGAATGCCCATGGCGAAATCCAAACTGCTCATCTGCAAAAATTGAGTTCGTATTGATGTGAAGCATCATTCTATTCAAAATTATCTTTTCAAAAAGTTTACTTATTGAAGAAAGCAAACTTATTGGACGGTAGCTAGAACCTTCAGCTGGATTTTTATCCGGCTTCAAAATTGGAACAACTTTTTCATTTTTCCATTTATCAGGAAAGTATGCCAAATGGAAACATCTGTTAAATAATTTTACCAAGAAAGACAAGGTACTCTCTGGGAGTTTTTTGATGAGGATATAGAAAATTCCATCATCACCTGGAGCTTTCATATTTTGAAATTTTTTAGTTATAGACCTTACTTTGTCCAAATTCCCCCAGGAATCATCAAAAATATTTTCCCGAGAGAAAATATTCCGAAAATCCCGAGCAACCTGATTCTCAATAGGACTAGTAAGACCCAAACTGAAATTATGGGAACTCTCGAATTGCTTAGCAAGTTTCTGAGCTTTTTCCAAATTTGTGATCAAAATTTTACCACCTTCTTTAAGCGCTGGAATAGGCTTTTGAGGTTTTTTCAATTTTTTTGTGAGTTTCCAAAAGGGTTTGGAACTCGGGTCTAATTTAGAAATATTATTTTCAAAAGTTTTGTTCCTCAGGGCAGAGAATCGCTTTTTAATTTGTTTTTGCAAATCCCGCCAGATAACCTTCATGGCAGGATCGCGTGTTCTTTGATATTGTCTCCTACGGACATTTTTAAGACGGATCAAGAGCTGAAGATCGTCGTCTATTATAATTGAATCGAATTTAACCTCGCATTTTGGTACTGAGGCAGCTCTTGCTTCAACTATAGAAGTAGTCAGAGATTCAAGAGCATAATTAATTTCATCTTTGGTTTGCAAAGGAATGTTTGGATCGAAGTTATATTCCATAAATGTTCGATATTGCTCCCAATCAGCTCTATGGTAATTGAAAGTAGAGCTGTTGGGATTACAAATTATTTCTTGGGATATTTCAAAAGTTAATGGAAGGTGATCAGAACCGAAGTCAGCATGGGTAACCAGTTGGCTACAAAGTTGACATGAATCAGTTAAGACCAAATCAATAGTTGAGGGATTTCTTGCAGAAGAAAAGCATGTTGGGCTGTTTGGATATTGAATAGTGTAATAACCTGCAGAACAATCATCAAACAGAATATTACCATTGGAATTGCTTTGAGCATTATTCCATGAGCGGTGTTTTGCATTAAAATCACCAATAATGAAGAATTTAGACCTATGACGGGTAAGTTTCTGGAGGTCACCCTTGAGAAAATTCTTTTGCTGGCCTACGCATTGGAATGGCAAATAGGCAGCTATAAACGTAAGTTATCCAAATTTTGTTTCAACAGATACTCCCAAAGTTTCAAAAACTTTGGTTTCAAATGAAGAAAAAATTTTATGTTTGATTCGTCTATGAATAATGATGGCAACGCCACCACAGGGTCCATCAAGACGATCATTTCTATAAATAAAGTAATTTGCGTCCTTCTTAACCTTATGGTCAGGTTAAAGGAACGTTTCAATTATAACGGCAATATGCACGATATGAACTCTCAAAAAGTTAAATAGCTCGTCTTCATTATCTTTAAGAGATCGAGCATTCCAATTTACAATATTTAATGCTTTAAAATCCATTACTGAATTTTAAAGTCATGACAATATTATTTGCAAATTTTACTCCAGTTTGAATAGCATCAAACATGGAGTTAGATTTAAGCATATCAGAAATCATGTCAATTAATGATTTCTGTAAAAATTCCATTTTAGGGGCAGTAATGCTTCCTAAGTCAAAATTGTCAAAATTTCCGGTAGAACGTTGGTTAGTATTTTGATTTCTACCCGTTGCAATAGCAGCATAGGTAGCTCCATTAACTCGTTGAACATTGTTAACAGCAGAGGAATTTGTACCTGGTCGGAAACGTGGAGCGTTTCTTACCTGTCGGTTAGAACGAGATTGTAAGATCGCTTTGCGAGTCTTACATTCCCAAAAATTGGATTTGTGGTTTTCACCACAATTTGAACATTTAAATTTCTTAGGATCTTCCTTCACAGGACAGTCGTCCTTTGCGTGAGAGGAATCACCACAATTCATGCATTTGGCTGGCATGTAGCAATTTTTAGTTCCGTGGCCCCAACCCTGGCACTTGCGGCACTGAGTGAGGTTTTGGAAATTTCCTCCAGTCTTCCTGAAGTGTTCCCACTTCACTCGGACATGGAGCATAAGGTTAGCTTTTCTAAGGCCTTAAGGTTGTTTAGTTCACTAGACTTGAAGTGAACTAAATAAAAATCATTAGAAATCCCGTTGCGCGAATCGCCAGGACGGGATTTCATTTTCATTTTGATTACTTGGAGTGGCACAACTCCAAGTAATTTTGCCAGTTCATCTTTGATCTGATCCAGGGATTCACCACTGGGCAGTCCTTTCATGACAACCTTGAACACACGTTCAGTTTTGGTGTCGTAAGTAAAAAATTTGTGCTTCTTCTCAGTAAGATACTTGAGAAGACATTTAAATCCGTCCAAGGTTTCAGCCAATACACGGCATTCACCCCGACGTCCAATTTGTAGTGAAAACTTAACTTTTACGAAATTCAAAAGTTCCATGCGAAGAGCATGGAAATCGGTAGTGGTTATCACAATAGGGGGAATCTTTTCCTTCTTGGCATTAAACCGGGAAAGTTTACTAGAATTTTTCTTGGATGATGGATCATTCTCATCATCCGTGAGCAAATCAAATTGATTACTCAAATTAATTTCATCAGAAGGGGGGTCAAGAGTTTGCACCTTTCTTTTGCGTTTAGGCGCCATGGCGGCAGCAAATTTTTATCCAAATCGGCTTCCAAGCAGATTACTATAAGAATCTGAAGGATCGAAGAGGAATTTTCCAAATCGATATCCAAGAAGGATTACCTCGGGTAGGGTCCAAACAAGGATCGAAGAGGAATAAGAGTTGAACAAGGTAGAAAATTTTGTACAGGTTGAGCACTGAAAAGTGCTGTTTAAATTTGTTGTAGCTTTAGGTAGTAGTAACACTTCCTTAAGCAAAAAGCAAATAGATCCGCACGGCAAGGGAGCACGATACGGACTGAAGTTGTCAGTCTTCTTGATTTGTTTTCTTCGGTATAATTGAACTTGCCACACAATAATATTAATGCCAAAATTGTACTGGCATAGAAATCTCTCAATTAACAACTGTGGAAGTGCTCTAAGAACCTAATTTGAGAGCCGGTGTCTGTACCCAACCACAGTTTGAAAGATTGTATTATATTATTGTATTATAGTTATGTATAAAAGATATACAGAATCTATACTATATATAAAGTATATGAAATAAAAAACTGTACTCAAAAATTTGTAGTACACCCAGCTTGATCAAAAATGACCCAAAAATGGGTAAACAAAGTTATGAGCTACAATTTAACATAGGAATAACATCTTCAATCCAAATCCTGAATCCTGAATCCAGATTTGAAATTTTAAACAAAATCCAGTCAAAACGTGACGGGTCCTATTTGCGACTTCTCCCACAGCTGCACTTGCCATCTCATCATTTTCTGTGCAAATTTATAGGGAAACACGAACTTAAACGTGGCAGGGACGTTTCGTTATCCTCATGGATGCTTATAGGTGCGCTTGGTCAACATCTTCTAGTGTGATATTTGGCCATGAGGTTTTGCTTCATACTTCTGCTTGGATGCGTACTTGCACTAAAATAATTGTAAACCATCCCGCAAACGGATCCTCCGAACGGTATTACGGCTGGCACCGCATTTTCGGACGATATCACGATCTGAGATGCCTGGATTATTCCTGATAGTGCTCTGTACCTCCAGTAGTATGCAGTGTCCTCATACGCTCCCTTGAACAGAATACCGTGGTCCGGCCAGCTCATGAGTGAGCTAAGGGAGGCCCCAAGTTAGCTGGTCACTTATCTTAGATAACCGTCAAACCACTATCTTATCCAATATAAAAGCTTTTAAACCGCTCCCTGATAAATTTACGATAAAGCCTATTACTGAAAGCTAACGACAACTGCTCACCACTAACCAATTTAGTAACTCCTAAAGATGGGTGACTACAGCTAATGACTGATGGTTCAGTAAAGGTTTTACACGTTGAGTTTACTCGTAAATCGGATCGAACAACGTTTCATAACCGAAAATATTTCTTAGAAGAAGGCATCATAATATATTCTCCATTGCTGCCGTGCTGCGTCATTCCTTATTCGTGACACTCATAGGTTGTGCAAGGCCTTAGCAAGTGATTATGTGAGAATCCAATTCGACTTTATCATTACAATCAACACAAGCAGTTCAAGGAAATACTGCGATAAACGGTATGGATCGATCACGTCCGGTGTGTAGCCGTGTGGAAACATTGGATGATTTATTATCTCGAATGCAACATTTTCTCGAGATCACCACCAACAACATCAATTCAAAACTTGATTCCTGCAAATGTGAACTTCAAAACGAGATCTCAACGCTGCGGACCGACGTGCAACAGTTCAAAACAGAATGCCAAACCGAGCTCGGGAAATTGTCCGATTCGTTTGACCAAATCCGCGTGGATGTTATTCGCAACAACGAGCGCCTAGCTGTGATGGAGAGAGCTAATGACCTATTGCTCTCGGGAGTTCCTTATTCTTCAACAGAAAGTCTTTGCAGCATTATGTATTGTGTTGCCGTAGCACTCGGATATGGAGAGCATGATATGCCACTAGTCTATACGAAACGATTGGCACGCATCCCGATCTCCGATGGTGCGTCTCCTCCTATTATTCTCCAATTCGCCTTCAAGTTTGATCGAGACGATTTCTACCGCCGATACCACTCAAAGAAATATTTTTCATTAAGGCATATTGGGTGGAACGTGGACAAACGCATCTTCTTGAACGAAAACCTATCTGAATTGGGACGAAGGATCAGAGGAAGTGCGATGAACCTAAAAAAATCTGGAAAACTACACAGCGTTTTCACCAAGGATGGATGCGTGTACGTGACGGAATTTGCCGATACTGAAGCTCAGCCGATCTACTCGTTGGATCAGTTGCCGAATTAACCATCACTTCCTAGCGACTGATGCTGCAACTGCTACTGTTAATTCTATGAAAACCTGCTGCTTGTGGTTTAAAGGCGGTTAGTCTTTTTTTTTATACCGTGCTTTTATTTTGTGTACAGTCACGTCTTTAGAGTTAAGTGGTGTTGGATTAAAATTAAAATTAGGACTAGTGAAGGTTATTAGAAAATTTGAATTTTGTACAAAACAAGTGGGGTGAATCGCAATTACACTGCAAGTCATTGGTGAAGTTGTCTAAAATCAAAAGGTGGTGAAACCCCCCCCCCCCCCCCCTCCACAAGCAACAACACAGAGGCTACAACGGGTCCAAGAGAATAACGAGGAGCGCCATTGCTCAGAAAGTTACAGGCGTGTGTCTTCCTAATTTATAAGTGAGTGGTTTCCAGCTAAAAAAGGTGAGGAAGACGGATTCGTCAGGACCTTTTGCCCTATCCTGTTAAATCGCCATATTGTCTGATCAGAGGCTCGACCAGGTGCACCCAATACGGCGTAGAAGACTTCGGGTTGCTACGTCTAACTACAAAGGACCAATTCCAAATTCTGGGCCAGCGTTAAGGATGATTTCAAGCTTGGGGTCAAAACCCCAACCCGTATAGGAGCATTCCCCTTTTGAGATGGTCACTCCGGTATCGTCCTGGGCCGTGTCTATCTCCGTCAAAGAGGGAGGACGCCTGAAAGGCTTACACAGCCATACACCATCAACAAACATCGCCAAACCATCGTGCGGTTAAACGACCATATTCGCCGTCAGTAGCATAAACAGTAAGTATCAGGGTACGAACCGAAGAAGTTAGTTAATGTTACCCACACCCACACAATCCCACTAATATACCAATTTGCTAAATAAAAAACCTTGTTTCTCTTCGAAGAAATCCTTTCAATTCACACTACACAATATCTCTAGGCAGGTGACCATACGCTGCACCGCGAAGCTCTTCGTGATTACCAAGTAGTAAACCGACCCTGAGACCCAGCTTGAAGGCGTCTCTTGCTACTGAACATGCCGGGACAAACAAACAGTTGAAAAACTACAAGGGACAGCCCTATGGGGTTGTACGCAATGGTGACGTAGGACTACGTGGTCTTATATAATATATATTATTTGTTAACTGCAGCAGGAGCTTGAGTTTTGTGTAGGAATAGGAACTTGATCGGGGTTATCTCTGTTTATACTCTTTAGTATGACGCGTTTGACATAGATGGCCCACAGCGACTCACGAAGAGCTACTGATTCCGATCAATAGCGGTGCGGCTTCTTCTTTCTTCTATGGATACTCATGTGGGCTGCAGCTCGCTGCTTGCAGGCGGCCTTTCGTTGTGTTCTGGAGAACACCACCCCTCACCCCGCGGTGATTGAATAAACACCTAAAGGGTGATACGGTCAAAATTTGGTCAATATCAACTTGACGTATTTCTTTCAATTTTGCATTTAAAAAACCTGAACACCCCTCATTTTGAAGGTGTGTGTGTGTAGAATGTTGCTCCTATTTTGATTTTGGAATTCACTCTTCAGTTGTCAAAATGCCGTCCAAGCAAGAAGAGCAGCGTATCAAAATTTTGCTCGCGCATCGCGAAAATCCGAGCTACTCGCACGCAAAGTTGGCAAAATCGCTAAAAGTTGCCAAATCAACCGTTACAAATGTAATTAAAGTGTTTGGGGAACGTTTGTCAACAGCCAGGAAGTCTGGATCGGGGGGAAATCGAAAACCGGAAGCCGCTGAGACGACAAAGAGAGTTGCCGGTAGTTTCAAGCGAAACCCTAACCTCTCTCTCCGAGATGCCGCAAATAAGCTGGGTGTATCGTCTACAACCGTGCATCGAGCCAAAAAACGAGCCGGACTATCGACTTACAAGAAGGTAGTGACTCCAAATCGCGATGATAAACAAAATACGACGGCCAAAGCGCGATCCCGGAGGCTGTACACGTCGATGCTGACGAAGTTTGACTGCGTGGTAATGGACGACGAAACCTACGTCAAAGCCGACTACAAGCAGCTTCCGGGACAGGAGTTTTATACGGCAAAAGGAAGGGGAAAGGTAGCAAATGTTTTCAAGCACATGAAACTGTCAAAGTTCGCAAAGAAATATCTGGTTTGGCAAGCCATCTGTACCTGTGGCTTGAAAAGCAGCATTTTCATAGCTTTCGGGACTGTCAACCAAGAAATTTACGTGAAAGAGTGTTTGAATAAACGTCTGCTGCCTTTCCTGAAGAAACACGGTTGTTCCGTACTGTTTTGGCCGGATTTGGCATCTTGCCATTACGGTAAAAAGGCCATGGAGTGGTACGCCGCCAACAACGTGCAGGTGGTTGAGAAATACTGGGCTATTGTCAAGCGGAACCTAAAGAAGACCAAAAAAACTGCTAAGGGCGAGCAGCAGTTCAAGGCAAACTGGCTTTCTGCGGCGAAGAAGGTGGACAAGGTGGCTGTACAAAATCTGATGGCAGGGGTCAAGCGTAAGGCCCGGCAATTCGGATTTGGAAAAGCGGAAGCCTAACTGAATATTTTTCCTGAATTTTATACTAATTGAACTTGAAAAAGAAATTTAATTTGATTTTTTAAATAAACGATTTCACCGATTTACACGCGTTTTCCCTTGACCAAATTTTGACCGTATCGCCCTTTATAGTGAGACCGGATGGAATTAAACTTTGAAATCTGTGTTTGGAAAATCGCTTTTCATAGGCAATCCGTGATAATTTTAATGATCATAGAAAAAGTTGTACATTCGTGCAATTTTCAGCAGTAACACTTTAAAAATTGATAAAGTCTTAAATTTAACAGACGCGTTGAAATATTTCTGATCGATTGGTGATAAAATAATAGAAATTTTGTTACATGTTCCATTTTTGGTTTTCACAAAGTGTACCCCCATATAGAAATCACAGACGTAGTCCTACGTCATAACATTCAGTGTCTTTCCTTGATTTATTTTCCGTCGATCTTGTTTTTCGTACTGAGTACCAATGCTACCGACGCACAGTAGTACCAAGGGTATCAAAACACGTGCTTTTTTAATTACGCTGAAATGGTTGATTAAAGTTACCAGAAAACGAGAAGTTTCTCGGGTAACAACACTCCTTCTTATGGTAAAAGAAAATTAAAGATTAATCCACCTAAAAGTGAGATGCAACATTTATTTTTTTAATATAATGAGATACAAAATAATTGTGTTCGACAAAGCTGTATAGAACTTTACTGTGAACAACTTTGCTCAAGACTACAACTTTCTAGTAAAAGGTTTTTTTTTGTGGAAACATCGTTAAACTCAATTTTGTACCTGTAACTTTTTCTACAATATTTCTACATGTTTGGCATGTTGTACAAAGATGTTAGAAATATCAAAAAAACATATCTTTTAAGAAGACTGCAAATAGCTATCATTAATATTTGAAAAGTTATTTACATTGTTTGGTTTAACATTACCCAACTCCCAATACCAATAACTTCTAAATGGGCAAAAACGAGCAGGCCATTCTTTGAGCAACTGAAAGTACAAGAAAATGCAATGAAATGGTGAAGAAACCAGATCGCCCCCACCTGACCCTTAACCGAAATACTTGCATTGAAACTTGTTACTTTTCAAAATTTGAAATGGTGGTTTTGTGAAACCAAGGGACTGTTATCGAGTAGGTGTGAAAAGAGGCATACAAATGGATAACCAAGCAACCTGGGTTATTTTTAGTGACTAACAAAATGACTCAGGATCAAAACCAGGCCACCCCCAAACGACCCTTGATTGAATCGCTTATGTAATTTTAATATTTTTCGATTTTGTCAATAAATAATACCAAAATCATTCATGTTTAATGTTTATTACGTTCCGATTCAAATTGTAGGAATCTCAAAGAGCGCTTGCAGTTTCCTCTTCGTCGATATCGCTGTTCTCGCCGTTGTCATCTGTGATGGCCAAAAGTTGCTGAGCATCCTCGGAGCTCACCTCACTTTTGTTTTTCAGTAGTTCGCTCTTGTTGGAAATTAACGGATCAGAAGACGGTGAAGAAGATCTGTATTCGTGGCTCTCCAGCGATGTTGCAATTCTTCTTCTAACGGTTCGTCCCAGGTCTTCTTAATTTCTCAGAGCTCTTGCATAAAGCATTTAGCGAGTACGATGACAGGGTCTACGAGTCCTAGGATCGTAGAGGCGCGCAGGATCAGAGAGTGCGATACGTTTGGTGATGACACCTTCTTCATTCCATTTCGGTACGTGGAAACCGAGTTTGTCAGAGGCTGGTGTCCACTTGAGTCCCAGGGATTTAACCGATGAAGTGGAATCTAAGTCAAGAACGGAACGTTCGTCGCGGAGCTCAGCTGGGATGTTTTCCAGAATTTCTGGGGAATTTGACGAGCATTTACGGAGACTAAAACCGGCGGATTGCAACAACTCAAGGAGCTGAGTACAGTTTTTTCTTGAAGACACTTAGGCTCTGAACCATTTGGTGGATTATTTTAACTTTTGGTTAAAATTTGACAGATGAAAAGTTATCGATTAACCCTGCTATCCGAGCATGGTTATTTCTGACAGACAAGAAGTTAAATTTTGACAACCGTGGCTCGAAAACCGGTCGATCGACAGCACGGGGATTTTCGAACATAGAAAATAACTTTCGAAATATCACTTTTAACCACGAGTTAAATTTAACTCGGCAAATGGTTCACAGCCTTAGTCGCTAGGTAGGGTGCAGTGGATGTTTCGTACGTGACAGTCTTGAGTTTGAAGACCCGGATTGATCCACCAGGTTTGTTTTGCCACAGAATTTGCTTTCGAAGTCGTTCCATGAAGTTCATCCATATTTGACGATACATTTTCTCAATTTTTGAGATAGTGGCATATTTGGAAATCGGAAACGTAAGGTAATGCAGACTAGGTCTTTCTGAACTACCCGACCCACCAATTTCAGATATAATGACACACCACGCAGTGGTGTGGAAGAAAGTATGTAAAAGACGGACTTTATGACTCGTTGGGAACATCCTCCATATGCCCAAGCTCGAGGTATTCTTCAATGAAAGCCGAATAAGCTGATTTGAGTGAAGGATGTGCTCCGAGACGACGACTCAGCAACAAAAGCCGACGATGGGCTACATCGTAGGAGATCAGAGATTTTATGCCTCAGGAAATCCCGGATTGAACCCAGGCCCTTTGGCATGAGAGGAAATTACGCTTACCACTACACCACCGGCGCCGCTAATAAATTTTATCTTATGAATGCTACGTTTTAAATGAAAAATGCTTAATGAAATAAAATAAAATGATAACTTCGAAATGTTAACTATGTTATAGGTTATGTTAAATTGTTCATTCCAGAAATTATCTTACAAATGTTTCATATTAAATGTTGAACACATGTTAAATGGAAATTGGTTAAATGTTAGACTATTAGAAGTATAAAATGTTATATCAAAGTACATATACATTTTAACAATAAACATTAAAATTTAATTTATTTAGATTTTTTCATTGTAAATTCAAACCCTAAATAAAAAATAAGTTTTTTTCCTATGCAGTTCCAGTCCCGGTCGAACTCGGTGGTCGAAACAACCGCAGCCCCACTCGAATTTATCGTTTTAACTGCAATTCCAAATCAATCTTACATCCGACAATAGGGGATACTGAACACACTTGATTTCCCCCTGGTTTCTCGAAATTCTGAAGTTGGAGGCGAACCAGCCCCAGGCTGAAAGCCTCCCTAATAAAGATAAATCAATCAATCAATCGAAATTCTGAGCAGATTTTTTTGAGGTAAGCTTCAGCAAAGTTTCGTCTAGATGGAATGTATTGTTATGGTGACATTTGCGACTGAAGAACGAATACTATATATTGTTGAGACCAGTTCGTGTGTTTTCACTCAAATAGACTTTTATTTAGCCAACATGAAAATTCTTAATAACATTTTGGATTTTCAACCAAGACGTATACAACTTTCAGAGCTCAAATTCTGTGAATTTGTTGAATCGAATCCTTATCATTGAATTTGTGCTGTTTGTTTTGATTTATTGTTCAGTTTGATATGAAATTGACAACTCAGTTGGATGCTCGCTAAAATTAACATTCAAATGCATATAAAAAAAGGGGGGACAAGTGTCGTCCAATTCTTAAAATTGCGTTTCCTAGCAAATTTTAGAAAACCATACACTTAGGAATGTGTATATTAGGGTGGATTAAAATATCGATTTTGCACCACCCCATTCAATCGATTTTTAATAAGGTCTTGATTATTCTCCATAAATTTGAGCTCATTTGTTTGTGATCTCATACTGCACTCTAATCCTAGCCTTTTCCGTAATGAATTACGGGTAAGCATGCTATCTATTCTTATATTCTATTTAATCAGCTACAACTTTGCTCAAGACCACCTTCTGATTGAACTTCAAGATATTTAGGTATACTGCCATTTTCAACGATCTGAGACTAAGTAAATCAAGAGGTCTCTCTGAGAAAGAACATTGAAAGCATTACAAAATCATGAACTATGAATTTAATTTAAAAAAGTTAAGATTTCATTCTAAGAAAACTAAATTACGGTCCCGTATTATGTCCTGGGTCTTAGAACAATTTGAAGCTCATGGTCAAACAACTCATAGGTAGGAACAAGACAATCTTAGCCTATTAATTTTCATTGCTGATTTACATAATTGTATATACACAGCAAAATAAATTGTAATATCGATCAACGTAGTTCAAGCTGATGTATGAAATAATGATGTAATAAGAAAAAGCAGATGCAATATTACATCAACGGATGTAATTTAGTTTACAAAATCGATGTACATCGTACAAAGTAATATTACACAACCAGTGGAATGACCTCTGTGCAGCTGTTTGGATGTAATATTCAACAACTTTTTTTTTCTGTGTAATGTTCGACCTTAGTTTAAAAAAAATATTTCAAAATTTCAAGCATTCAAAATAAAACTAATTCCATATATCTTTTGATTCATTTTCAGTTAATTCGTAGTTAGAACATTTTTTTTCGAAAGAGTGTTTGCAACCGTGCACAGCAAAAAAATAATTTTGATATCACGTCAAAGTGGATGCACTACAATCATGTCGAAAATATGGTGTAATATTACTTGCTAAAAAGAACAAAATTATCATTAATACAATGCATGAACTGACATTACGCTGCTTTTACTGCATTTGTTTATTTATGTGGTCATAAAAATTACATGAAATTTTCGACATGATTGTAGTGCATCCACTTTGATGTGATATCAAAATTATTTTTTTGCTGTGTGGAGCAAAAGTTTGCAAATTTAATAGTAGTTTTTAAAACGTTTTAACATTAGTGGTGCTGGTGGTGTAGTGGTAAGCGTGATTATCTCTCACCCCAGCAGGCCTGGGTTCAATCCCAGTCAGCGCCGCCGGGATGTTCTGAGGCATAACATCTCTGATTACGCCTTCCTTCGGGAGGGGAGAATTTTGGGAGAATAAATCAAGACCTATTTTAGAATCGGTTGAGTTTGCTGGAGCAAAATCAATATTTTGAAGCATCTAATGTGGCATCTTTATGTCCATTTCACCATCATTTAAAGATTTGTTGTGTTAAAACTTCATTCTTTTTCCTAGATTTTGTTTTCCGTCGATCTTATTTTTCGTGCTGAGCACCAACGCAAGGGAGGCAGCTCCCACACTTGGACCCTGCCTATCGACTCATCAACTCATGAACCGGGGACCAATGGCATAACTTCCCTCCCCGAAGGAATGTGTGATCACAGGATAATGATATCTAGAGTAACATTTGAAATGGGCGTATATCCAAAACGTAAACAAACCAAAAAATGAATTTGAAATTTTTCCGACACGATTCAATTTATATTTAAGAAAACTGAAGTATTTTAAGCATCTATATTGTTCAAAATAACAATAGTAACCTAGATAGTAACTGTATATCAGTATACAACATCCAAAATATGTGAAAAGGTTAAAAAATAACAATTTAATTTCATAAATTAATAAGCCTTTATGTGAATCTTTCAATGGATAGGCTCTTTTTGTTAAGCCGTTGTGCTTGTCATCAGAAATGGTACGCCCCTTGCTAAGCCTTTTCCTAACGTCAAATAAATTCAAAACAAATCACACCAACATCTATACATGTACGAACCCACACAACTGAGCGGACGGTACAGCGCAAATCAAAACACGAAGCGGTGTCATCACTCATCGTCTTCATTCAACTTCGGCTACTTCCGTTTGCGTTTGCTTTCACCGGCGTTGACAAATACTTCCTACGTTATAAAATAGGAAAGTAATGATTATTCCAATGTAATTTTTGAATAGAATGCGTGCTGCGTTGGCCAAAAAAGACGGCATATTTTATAACGTTTAGCAATGATTTCGATACGTTGCATTTCCAGTGACTGGGGTGTTGGAATAATTCTTTAGAAAGAGTGAATGCTTTTCCCATGTTTACTTCTATGCACCAGCTCCGCAAATCATCAATTACTATTAGAGATTTGCATCTTAATGACACCGGTGGTATATTGAAAACTCTTTCGCTCGAAAACCTATTACAAACACATCATGACGCACGTTTGAATGTGTGATTGTTTTCTCAAGTGTTTCTGTTGCGTATAAAGTGGTAATGATTGAAAATCGGAACAATCACAAACAAGTAAGAATCTTGCTGTCGTGACTCGCAGTTCCACGGCTATTTTTCTCCATACCGATCACTGAATCAGGGACTATCGTTCGTTCAATTAATACACTGCTTTTTAACAACGTGTCCTTCCACCGCGAAATATGCCAGTAAACTGATTTATTGAATCGTTCTCTTTTTCTGCATTACATTCGCTCTCGCAGCTCAGCTAATACATTCACTGTCCTAGCAGTTGACGTTCTCTCTATTTTTCTTTTCTCTCACTCGCTCATCCCGTATATTTTAACTCATTTGCAGCTCACAGTGTTCCAATTCTCATCTATTGGCGTTGACGAGAGCTCTGTAACTCTTTACTCCTATGGAGAAATCCCATGTGTAACTGTCAGTCTATGTGTGAAATATGGCGGACTTTTTCTTATTCTCTCACTCCAACGCAAAACCCCATAAGGAACTGTCAAAATGTGTGTGAAGAAACGTCACTTCGGGACTGTTGTCAAGGCGAATTCTCTACACTTGCTATCGCAATATCAGTGCCAACATTTCAAAGGGGCGTAATTGCTTTTGTAAACAATGACTTTACCCGTAAATTTCTCGCGAATGAAATCTTACCTCTCCAAAATAACAATGCTAGATGGTAAAGGAAACATTCCTCTACCTGCTGGTGTCATTATTTTTCATGAGTGAGCTTTTATTCGCGAGAAATCGACGGCTAAAGCCATTGTTTACAAATACAATTACGCCCCTTTGAAATGTTGGCACTGATATAATGATGATGACATCGAGGATGATATCGTCCTCTTTCCTCGGCTGATCATCAACGTCCGCATTGACATCTATCATGCTGACACCTGTCAGTTATTGAGCCCAGGTGGTAAAGTTGGCGGGGAACTCCCAACAGTTTCAATGTGCACTCAACAGATGGCACTGCGATCACATACGGGTGGTAATTATATGCCTTGTATGAGGAATTGATTAGTGGGATATCTTGTTAATTAAATATCTTTGGTTTAGCTTTGGTTTGAAATTTTTCAATCATCGGCCCTTCTACGTCACTAGGCTTATCAATGAAATGAAATAAATGAATGGGTGGCCGTTTTAGTGTGCGGGCCATGAATCGAAAAAATTCGTTGTTTGGCAATTTCGAAATTCGAGTTATTTTTAATTATTTTTCTCGATTATGTCGAACTTTCCTACACAATTAGTAGCTATCAAGCGGTGCTAAAGAATGGTATCAAAAACCCGATCATTTGTTTACGTTTTGGACATAAAGCGAACCCACACATATCAATATATTGACGCGAAGGGGAATTATTGACATTAATATAGATGATGTGAATACAGAAATATTGTCAATACCGATGTATTGACGTCAATATTGAGTGTATTGACAATACGATTATTGTCAATAAAAGCAATCGTGTAGGGTCCACTATAGGCCCATTTCAAATGTTTCTCGAGATATATTACTTGCCTGCTTTGTTGCAATATACACGGATGAGGACATGCACTCAAAATAATTGTCACGTCAAAGCTACGAGAAAACATATGTGGATTTTTTCCATCGCACTTTTCACGGAAAACTTACGTGATTTTCATGTAGCCACTGGAGTTTCATGTAAATATTACGTTATTTTTTAGTTTTATCTACGAAATCTTTCAGTAGATTTTAAATTAAATTATGATACAATTTATGTTAAAATCAAATCAAAAGTAATACACTGGAACCTCCATTTACGAACCAACACGGGGGTTCGTAAATCGAATTAGTGCGTGAAAAAAACCTCGTTATTTGGGATTTACTTCGTAAAAAGAAAACTCCTTATTTGGGATTTACTTCGTAAAAAGAGGTTTTTGAAAATATTGGCAAATATCCCACAATATGGGTATTTTTGAAAACAGGGTGACGTGAAGCGACCGAAAATCGATGTTTGACGCCATTTTGAAATCCAAGATGGCGACTTCCGGTTACAGAAAAACTTGGAAATTCTGCCAAATACCCCACAATATGGGTATTTTTGGAATCGGAGTGACGTGTAGGGACCAAATATCGATGTTTGAAGCCATTTTGAAATCCAAGATGGCGGCTTCCGGTTACATAAAAACTCGGAAATTCTGTCAAATACCCCACAATATGGGTATTTTTGGAATCGGAGTGACGTGTACTGAATATCGATGTCTGACACCATCTTGGATTTAAAAATGGCGTCAGACATTGATTTCCGGTCCCTGCACGTCACTCCGATTCAAAAATACCCATATTGTGGGGTATATGACAAAATTTCCAAGTTTTTATGTAACCGGAAGTCACCATCTTGGATTTTAAAATGGCGTCAGTCATCGATTACCGGTCCCTACACGTCACTCCAATTCCAAAAATAATCATATTGTGGGGCATTTGGCAGAAATTCCAAGTTTTTATGTAAGCGGAAGTCGCCATCTTGGATTTCAAAATGGTGTCAGACATTGATTTCCGGTCCCAACACGTCACTCCGATTCCAAAAAACCCATATTGTGGGGTATATGGCAGAATTTCCAAGTTTGTCTGTAACCGGAAGCCGCCATCTTGGATTTCAAAATGGCGTCAGACATCGATTTTCGGTCGCTTCACGTCACCCTGTTTTCAAAAATACCCATATTGTGGGATATTTGCCAATATTTTCAAAAACCTCTTTTTACGAAGTAAATCCCAAATAAGGAGTTTTCTTTTTACGAAGTAAATCCCAAATAACGAGGTTTTTTTCACGCACTAATTCGATTTACGAACCCCCGTGTTGGTTCGTAAATGGAGGTTCCAGTGTATTACTTTTGATTTGATTTTAACATAAATTGTATCATAATTTAATTTAAAATCTACTGAAAGATTTCGTAGATAAAACTAAAAAATAACGTAAAAAGAGGGACGTAAATTGAATACTGCGTAAAAAAGACTTCGTAAACGGAGATTTCAGTGTAGCATTTTTGATGAATTTAATCTTCTTTATTAGAATTACTGTGATTTAATGTAAAGTAAATGTTGCAATAATTGCATTGATTTTTACATAACAATTAATTCAAGCATTGAATGCTATGAATATTACGCAATTTTTGAAACACTATCAGGATTACAACAAGCCGATATATTGTCCACTGTTTATTATTATAATGACAATGAATACTTATTGACTATTTCACAGTGGTTCAGAATTATCTGTATTAAACCTATTTTTGACCCGGAAGAAGAAGTGTACCGTCCAAAATCTGCAACAAATGACCGGCGATCTCTAAATCACTTAACAGCTCTTGCGGTGGCCATGTTATTATTATTAGAAAGTACGTAAAAATAGAACTGTCAGTATCGGCAGGATGATGTTCCCAACAACGGCGCCGGTGGTGTAGTGGTAAGCGTGATTACCTCTCACCCCAGCAGGCCTAGGTTCAATCCCAGTCGGCGCCACCGGGATGTTCTGAGGCATAACATCTCTGATCACGCCTTCCTTCGGATGGGAAGTAAAGCCGTTGGTCCCCGGTTCATGAGTTGATGGGTCGATAGGTAGGGTCCATATGTGGGAGCTGCCTTCCTGGCACGTCGGTAGCATTGGTGCTCAGCACGGAAAACAAGATCGACGGAAAAAACAAACCAAAGGAAAAAAAAAAGATGTTCCTAACGTACGTGATTTTCACGTAAGTGTTATCGGTTAACAAGGTGGATGTGAAATGTGTTTCAGAAAAAAAAAACCAGATGCTTACAACTAAATTCTACTTGTGTCAGGTAGCATAACAATCAAAAATACTTATTTAGATCTACGTTATTTTTCACGTAACTTTGACTTGACAATTATTTTGAGTGTAGCTTGATCTAAATCGAGAAAAGGCATAACAAAAAATTCCCATTAAAACACGTGTATCATCTTTGGCTTTACTTCGTGAAGCAAGCGCCAACAATTTGATCGTTTCTTTTAAAGAGCCTGAATTGGGTAGAGGCGACAGCTTACCCATTTGACAGGTATTCTGCTATTCTGCTTTGACAGATAATCGATTGTTCCAATTTCGACATGTCGTCTCTTTATAAATTTAGCCTCTTAGTCAGTGATGCAAAATATCATGACATTCACGTGACACTCGTCTTCGCATCAACCGACTATCGCTGACAGATCGTTTTGTCACGCAGTGAGAGTTAGAGCCATGGCAAACAACAATCACCAGTAATGGTCGCGGCTCACAAGCAAAACGTTACACTCGCTGCTGATGATGAAAAGCACAACGAAAACAGTGAAGACTTCTGCAGTACGATCATGAGAAAAAGCGAAACGACAGAAGAAAATGAAAACAATGCCTACGCATTCCAAGTACGTCTCGGCAGGCGCGACTGTGTGAGCTACAAACAAAGCAGGCAACATGAAACGGAAGCTGTTGGGCTCACTCACCAACTCACTCACTAACATAAGCAAGCAAAGCAGCAACTGCTTCAAAACGAGCACAGATGAGTGTCGTGATTGTCGGGAATGACCAGATCGGTGATGGATCACAACAAAAGACGACATTCATCAGTTGCTTTTTACTTCTTTCGTCAACTTGATGGATGATCATGTAGAGAGCTTCGACGAGCACATTGATAGGAATGTACAAAGCGTTAATACCATCAGCTGTTTGGCGATCGTGATTGTGATAGGTCACAACTCTGCTCTTAGTTTCCTTATACCGCCCCGAGTGAGCTGTGCCGCACGGGCTGCTTGTCATGAAAAAAGGAATAAGATTATATCATTGATAGCGCTATGTCAGAAGTGGGGCATAGCGCTATCATTCGGTTCGTTGATCGCTTGTCATTTTGTCATTTGGAGATATTTTTGAATCCTTGAACGGCACACATAAAGGCTCACAGAAACGAACCAGCCAATGGCTGAAAGTCTCTATAATAAAGTAACCTTACCTTACCTAAAATGAAGGTTTTTTAACCTTTTAGGTTATAAACTTTCTATTCAGAAATCGCATCTGTTTGAGTACTGGACAAAGTTGTTTTGCATTGTATTTTCAATGCAAGTTGAAGGTTTAATCAAAATTAATTTTTTTTTACAGAAAGTGAATACCTAGTATTGTTCCGTTTCCATACATTTTCCCATGTATGGCTGAAAGTATCTTAAACTGACAGAACCCCACAACTTCCTCAAAGAACCAAGGCTGCACACAACGTGTCGATTCATGGTTGACATGGCTGGTTCTCGACAATCCAATGATCAATCGCTATGATTCAGCCACCATTCAAAAGGTATGGCTATCTTCATTTGAAACAGATAGAATCCCGATTGGACCTGCCTAGTCGGAAAAGAAAACCCAGAAGAGTCCTGAAAAAAAACTGCGTGTTGTGATTCATGCTGACATGACTATTTCTCGGCAAATTGTGTAACGAAATTTTAAGATTGAGAAACTATTTGAAAGGTACGACCAGGACTGGAAAGCACCTCAGAGCGTTAGCAAAGCAACTTTGTGCATGTATCTCACAACACTCGACAAAGAGTGTGTGGTTCTCCCATTTGATTCGCACACTCTTTTCCAACTAATCCGTGAGAATGTGATCTACACAATGAGCGGTACACTCCGTGCGGCGCAGGGAGCGGGTGTAATACAACAAACGCTAATATCTTCTTTAAATTCTTAGCAGACTTTGCTTACCACGACTGCAAGCATAAGAGATTAAGAAGTGCATAACGAAGAAGAATATTGCCATTTTACTAGGTTTCCCATTTGCAACCCTACACTGAGTCTAGGCGCCTAATATATAGGTGCCACAGTCGGAAGAAGTGTTAGTTTGTTTACTAAAATGAATCGCCCATTTTGTTATGGCAAGTTTTGCTATAAGAAATGCTCCTCGTGTTTATTAGCGAAATTCACATCAAAGCTAGATTAATTGCGTAGGAAATCAGTTTGGCACGGCATTTGTGACCAGCTTACACCTTCCGGTGGTATGAAACAGGTCCAAAACAGTTCAAATCCGCAGATAAAAAAATTTGTTTTGAATTTCTGTGTAGCACAATAGTGAACTTTTCGTGAACATTAACGGCAAAGAACTCACCAACACTGGGAGACCGTGAGTTCCTGCCCACCTGTCATAAAACCACAAACGAAGTGACAGACGGAGCGACTCGAAAACTTTGGTGACTAACCTGCTATTTCAATTTTTCAGTGTACCACATGGCAACACCACTACTACTGGATTGTACCACATGGCAACACTACTATTAGATTGAACTAGCATTTTCACCAAATGTACTAGAATGTTTTGGTTCTATCTCATTCACTCTACTCAAAACTGAAATGCATAAAAAAATAACAAAATGATACGCACTCTTTGCACACTGTCAAAGAATCATTGTACACAAAATCAACTTTGTTCAAATCAAAACAAAAAAACTAACCCATCTGGTGGATGATGGCACAAGCTTCCAAGAAAATTCTATTACAGTGAACCACATTATTTTAATGGATTTCTTCGCCAGTATGTCGTCTGTAACTTCGTTTTTTGATAAAACCGTCTCGACACTGAGTGGCGTTCTTTGCATCAGACCCGTCGGGGCGATGGCTATACATTGAGTTTTCATTATTTCTGGGTGTGTATCTGTCTTCTCTTCTCGACTGCTTTACACATGCGCAGGGAGAAAGACAAGCAAACTTTGTGTTTACTTGATTCTCACTTTGTTTATTTCAGAAAATCAGTACATTGCGCACATTGAGCGATCAGATGACAGCCCTGGGTACGACTATCTACTTTCGACCGGAACAGACAGGTAACCAAAAGGACTTGCGCTAAGGCAGTCGGATCGGGAAAACCCATAAGAGGTGGCTCTCCGGAAATTCAGATTCTTAGGGAAAATGGTCAATTTCAGAAAGTATACCTAGAGATCCGCGTTTTTTTTTCTAAATTGCATAGAATCATGAGCATAGGTAAAATATGCATATAGTTTCTTCTACAGGGTGGTCAGAAAACGAACCTCTGCATATCCGTAATCACCGGACAAATTATAAATTCCTGATTTTTGCTAAATTGCAAGCAATCATGAGCATTGTTCGGAAAATCATTCTCATATCGCATTCATTGAGTCTCCCTGCGATAATAAACTCGCGTGCGAATGCGGCAAACAAAATTCACACCTGAGATTTTCATGCATATTCACGCACTCACACTCACAACGCTGGAAAATCATTCCAGCTTTAAACTCATAAAAAAAAACCCCTCAAACATCAATTGATATCATGCCTATGCATGTTGTGCTAGTTTTCCAACCCCTGATGCACAAACAATAGTAAAAACAACGAATAACGCCAAAATATAAAGCAATGAATTTTTGAACCTGAAAACTCATCGGTGATTTTTGCGACGTTGAATTTTGCAAGGCAAAACTCATAGGCGCATAAACTCATGCATGAGATTTGAGTTTTTGAGTTTTTCCGAACACTGACAGGAGTATAGAGGAAATACCGGGTGGCCAGAAAACGGTCCTCTGGATATCCGGAATCGCCGGTAAAATGGTCTACTCCCGAGATCTAGAGATCCGCGTTTTTTCTAGATTACATACAATCATAGGTCCATGGCATAGAAGAAATATGCCATCACCAAATCGGGAGGCCAGAAAACGGTCCTCTGAATATCCGGAACAACCGGATAAATTGTCATCTCCTGAATGTAGACCAAGAGATCCGCGTTTTTTTTTTTTTCTAAATTGCATACAAGGAGGAAATATGCCATCGATTCTGCTACTGTGTGGCCAAAAAATTATAAATTTTAAATCGCTTATATTTTTCGAATGAAGTACTTTTAATTAAATTGATTGTTAGTGTGAGGGATTTAAAGTCAAAATCTACCTTTTTGAACCGCTTTCATCAAACTAGCCCTTGAGCATTTATCGCCCGTAGAATCATCGAAAAAAAAACTTTAATTGATAAATAGAAGCAATTCAAAATTTAAAAACCGGAGTGGACTTTCCCAATAATAATGCGAACATTCCTCTTAAAACGTCTCGTCATTTACATAGCAAAACAGCACACTAATCTGGTAGGCAGCATGTAAACACCTGCCAGTCACCTGATCTACCACACGAAGGATGGTGCAATACATGGAGCCGGATGGTAGCTAAATCCTTTCCATCCAACCGAATGCATCAAACCAACTTGAGTCGGCTCTTGCAGGTGAAACACGATCACTTTAAGCACGTGATGAAGCAGAAAAGAACCAGAAAACGCCGCTAAGTAGACAGCTATATGATACGTGAATGAATTTTCTGCTTTTCCTCCTTCTTCCAGTAGCACAGTTTTCCTTATTCAGCATACCGACACTGCGTTTTAATGCTTCGACACTCTTGTTCTATGAATATTGGTGAACTGTATGCATTTGGTGAGTACAAGAAACATAAGCCAACTAATCACTAAGCATTGCCGTTCGAAGGAGCTTCACTGAAAATGCATGATATCCCTTAGGCGTGCTATTGCATTTCGGACACTTGCTTGAACTCTGTCACTTTTCCATGGATTCCGAGTTCTGTACGGTCGATTGAATTACAAACGGCTACAGTCACGTCACGACCGCACGTTCCTGGAACTTTCCTGCAAAAATAAAGCACTACCGCAGAACATTCATAAGCAAGCATAAGCTAATCTCGTGAACTAAAATTGTCCAAATCTGAGTCGAGTACATCCTATTAGGCAGGTCTCTTCCGTTGGGTTAGTTTTTTCCAATCAGGTGCTTCCGTGCATAATCTTCTCATAATAACCAGAGGTCGCGCAACGTGTGAGCGACCTATTCGTTACGCACCATCACGTGTTCATGGTGGAAGAACTGTACGAACGTTGATTAAATATCACTGCAGGAAGAGAGACACTCTGTTCAATCAACACCATATATTTAGTTCACCGCAATCGCCTCATTTCAATGTTGCATTAATTGAATTATCGCATCGATTTTCCAGCGCGACACAATTTTCCACCACTACAAAAAAAAACCCACCAGACACCGATACTTTCCCTTTCAACTTGCTGTCAAGAAATCAAGTCAAGTGTTATATCCGAATCCCATCCCCAATCCTTTCGCATCCACCAACCAAAGCTTGTCGCCAAGGGAATGCTCGACGGTTTACCGGTTCTCCCTCGAAGAAGCACCACCTGTTAATCCAATCCTCTCGCAAAACGCAAAGCGTGGGCCACGGGGCAGTCCAAAATCGCGGCCGGGTTAATCCAATTTGGCACTGCCAGACCTGTAGACACTGCCACACTAACACTTCACTTCACTTCAACCGTCGGTACAATGTTCCCTTTCTTCCTTCCAATCCGGACAACCGCACACGCGAAAAGCCAACGAAAAACTGAACCAGTTTTTTCAGCGTAGACTGCAAGCTGGACCACCGACTACTTCGGCCAATTGGGAGGGAAGCCCTAGGACTGTTCGTGTGGGTGGTGGCTAACGGAGTTACGAGACTGTAGCCAGAAGTAGGATTGTACGTTGTTAGGAACCCTATTTAGTTGGTTGTAACGTCTCTAGTGATGGCATAAGTGGCTAATGTTCCAAAAATGGTAACTACGAACGGAGGTGTCAGGTTCAATTCCGGTCCGGACTTGCGGTCTATCTGGGTTTAGAATGCTCTCAAATAACAATTGTGGGATTACGTTGAAAGTGCTTAAATAAAGCCCCGTTAAGGTTGAAGCCAGGGCTGTAGAGTCGGAGTCGAAGAATCGGAGTTGGAATTGAAAGTAGGGTTAAATACCCCATTTCCGGCCTATTAAGCACAACCCGCACTTAATCTTTCTTAATCTGGCGCAGTTTAGCACCAAAAGGAATGTTATTAAAACTGATGGCTTCCAAATGTATTTACCTTTCCGTACGGTAAGATTATATAAAAAGAAACCAATCGTTGAGATATTGTCAAAAGTCTAACACAGCTTCTTGACGCCAAACTCGGCCTACGGATTCTATACTCGGCCTAACGCATTGAAACGCCATTGAAACGCGAATGAATTCACTTCGGCCCATCGGATGAAGATAAAGATTGATTCGCTCGGAGCGCTTCATTTGTTTTTGAAAATATTGGGTGCAAACATTCATATCACGCGTTCTTATTGACTTTGTTCGGTAGCGTTTGAACTAAAGTATCGTACCAAAAGCATAATTTACCTGTTAACGCCGAAATCATTGATTTATTTGATGTTTTCTGCTTGATAGGCCAAAAATGGGCGCTTAGGCTGCAGTAGTTCTCTACCCTATTATTGTGAAATGATCATGTGTAAATCAGATAAAGATAAATTATAATGTATTTAGAGCTCTATAATTTTAACTACAATGAAACTAATGCCTTCATAGTATAGCAACACGTTTATTCAACTCCTTAACCAGAATAGAGTTCCATGCTTCTTTGTCAAGCCCTTCAGTTTGAAATGACCAAACTAAGTAGAATATAACGAAGTGGCAAGACATCGTATGAACAAATACATATATTTTTAAAAGAGATACATAGCAAAGTTTAATCGATATCAGTCACCACCTTACTCTTGGTCTTCTTGGCGAAATAGAAAACCTTCGTCAGCATGGAAACGATACAGGGGATCTGATTCATGGCGTCCATCCGCTCATCATGCGGCACAAACGTCTGATACTCGAAGACAGTCCTTCTCGTAACCCCAGTCAATAGCAACAGTAAATCTTTAGTACGTCCATTGTCCGTCAACTCCTTGCATAGAGACTGTATGAACCACGATCCCTGCTTGGGGTTTCTCCACAAATAGTCCCCATCGTAGTTGGAATACATCACCAGCAAATCTGCCATGGCCGGAATTGAGTACACGATTGGTTCTCGCCGTGAATCCACCATGTCCTTGGGTCCACGAGCTGCCATGGTGACTTCTTCATCGAGTTGTTCACCACGACAGCTCTGTATAAAGAACAACTTTGGTTTTCCAATCAACGATTCACATGATTTTCCTATGAAATTCTTCCACAACGAATCCACGGTGTATTTATTATCTCGAGCGTACAGCATACCCTGTTCCCCATGGGACATCACAACCACCACCAGGCAGTCATTGTCCGTGTGGTCCTCTCGAGAAACTTTCTTCAGCGTTTCCAGCACCTCGTTCTCACTTAGGTCATCAAAAACGCGTACCTCGAAATCCAACCCATAGAGAACATTGCAAATGTCATCGCGATCCTTATCAGTTCCGTTTCGCTTAACCATACTCGAGAAGTTCATGTGGCAAAACACCAGCGCTACGCCCCGGCGATTGTTCGTTGTGTCGTAGTACTCGTCCAGGGTAGGACGGGAAACCGCACTTTTCTTGGCTGCATTGGATGATTCATTTGACCTGTGAATAGATTAGTGCTAGGTAACTATTCCATTAAAGAAAATCGATTAACTCACTTGCTGCCAAATTTGACCACGTCCAGCTCATCTGATGTATTCGTATCAATTTCCATGGTCCCCGTGAAGGATTTTGCGATCCGATGTGCACCTTTGTCGGATTAAGACTAACTTTTGTCGTATTTCGTTTACCGCATCAGTCATCGTTAAGTGTCTCCGGGAAGACAGATAAGTACGATAGAACGAACGAAATCGAAATCGTAGATTTGATAAGAACTATGCTGCCGTTATCTCAATACATCCAACATAGGATTTCCTAACAAAGACCTTGATATCGGTGACATGAGTGTTGGTAGGAACAATGGACAGTCCGATGATGATAGCGGTGTTGGTGGTGTATGTATTTCATATTGCTCTGGTATCGACGATAGTGGCTCTTGCAACAACAGTTGTTGCGTCTGCTTTGACGACGGCACTCTACGTTATTCTGGATCAAACAATGTAGGCTGCTCAATGCGTGACTGTGGGAACAATCGCTGCTGATACTCTTTTGTTGGTAGAAACGAGACCGGTACTTGTACAGATGGTGACTTTGGCAGTAGAGGTTTTGAGAACAGCGATTTTGGAATAATCGGTCGTGGAACCAGCTTTGTCAGTATAGGCAGCTGTAAGCACCGGTGGTTTTGGTACGATTACCTTTGGAATCAATTCAACAGAACGTATGGGGGTAGACGATGTAACTGGTGCTTTAGTACCGGGTATCGAACACTCAATCGCAGGGGTTGGTTGTTGAATTTCAGGTACCAACGTCCATAGGAATTGTCGGCATTTTTGATAAACTTTGCTAGAATTCCAGTATTGGGTAGAATACTCGCATTTCCCACTCCAGCTCTGTTACTAATTTCCACAACTTGTTCAGGAACTGGGGCACCTCCAGCATGCTTGGCATGCACAGTTGTACACACCAACTGCTCATTTGGTAATAACTTTTCACTCAGATGTTGAAATTTATTTTTCTTTAAAGTTCTTGATAGCTTAGGCTCATAGTTTACTATAGATATGCGAAGATTAGGTAAAGCTTAACATCTGAATCAACACTAATCAATTTAACACTTAAATTCTGAGATGTGTAGTGAGCATTTCTCACCTCATTTTTACAACGCAAAAACAAATACAGTTTACTACTAGCATTAAAATCTACTTTTTTTTACATATATATAACAAGCTTACACTCTATTCTATCTACTGTTTCAAAAAGAACTAAGTTCCGTCAACTGTGTGCAAAGTTATTAGCAAATGAGCAGTTCGTGACCAAAACTGTGTATGCCAAGCATGACCTCCAGTAGCTTCATCGACTTTCTGTACCTCAACATTATCAGGAACTGTGTTGATTTCCACATCTACATCTAACACCTGTGACTCCGTGTCACAATTTCGCTAAGATCTAAGATTTTAATTCTATTTGTGTAATTAATTGAGTTGATACAAATACTGAACCAAGGAGAGGATGAGTTACCTATTCAAGAAGGATGGGATCTTTTTTATTGAATTATCGAGTAATTAAATGATTTATAAGACTAAATCAATGCAGGTTCTTATTTTCATTAAATCCTAGCCAATGGTATTTTGCAAATATCAACAATAGGAAATTTCTTACTGCAATTTCATTAATGTATAATGTACAATGTCCAGTTGGAATAATAAAAAATAATTGAATATAACCTGTAACCCTGAAACTGCTACATTGCTGCATTTATTTTTATCACTGCCCCCGTAAAGATCATTGGAATATTTTGAGAGCCGTGTTTTTTTTTTTAATTCAAGGGCCAGGTTAACCAAACGTCTTCTGGTAAATATGTCCAACTAGAAGGCTTATACTTAAGGTTCTACAAAGGGTAAGTAATTTTGTGTTCCTAATTTTTTTTAAATATCATAAAATCATCATCATTAGTTTACACATACATTCATGCATTATGTTTGTTTGTTACATACAAGTTTGTTTTTTTGAAAAACTCGAACAGCTGTTACAATTTGGATCTTTTGCGTCTTAAACGGAAAAGGGACAAATGGTACAATAAGTTTTGTAGATCAAATAATAACAATCATTGGACTAGGTACACAATCGCGCGTAATAAGTATTCACAATCGATAAAGAAAACTCGTTGTGAATATGTTCAAAGGAAGATTGATCAGCATCAAAACAACAGCTAAGAGTTATGGAAAATTTTGAAATCTTTATTAAAACCTAGTAATTGCAAACCGCGGTCCATAACTTTTAATGGCACATTAAAACAGTCATAACAAGTAATTGCATCTAAGTTTAATGATTATTTTGTTGAAAGTGTTTCACCTGACGAAATAAAACAGCCAGTTAATAGTAGTTGCAGATTGGAAGTTTTTCACCCAATGACATTAGATGAACTTAGAGTTATTTGTTTTTCATTAGGAAAATCGGCTGGAGTAGATAATGTTAATGCTAGAGTTATTCAAGATTGCTTTCATGTCATTGGCCACATCTTGCTGGACCTTATTAATGAATCATTACAAACTGGACATGTGCCACAAATTTGGAAGGAATCCTTAGTGGTCCCTATTCAAAAAGTTGCTGGAACGATTAAAGCCGAAGAGTTTCGTCCCATCAACATGTTGCACACATTAGGGAAAATCTTAGAACTTGTTGTTAAAGGCCAGCTGTTGGAGTATTTGAATAGCAACTTTTTGTTGATACCAGAACAGTCAGGATATCGGGAAGGTCATTCTTGTGGAACTGCGTTGAATTTGGTGTTAGCAAAGTGGAAAGACAACTTGGAGCGTAAAGATACGATTGTTGGATCTGAAACGAGCTGTTGAATCAATTTCTAGGCCCTTACTTTTAAGTACAATCAAGCGCTTTGGAATTACGAGTACTGCATATATATGGTTTGAAAGCTATTTGTCTGACAGAACGCAACGGACTGTTTTTAATGATTCTGTTTCCAGTTCCGTGGGGAATAACCTTGGAGTGCCCCAGGGAAGTGTATTAGGGCCCCTTTTATTTATTATGTATATTAATGACTTGCTACGTGTTTTACGGTTTTGCGGCATAAATCTTTTTGCAGATGATACTGTGTTATTCATTGCACCTAAGGATTTAGAAGTTGCCGTCTCAAACTTAAATGAAGATTTGCAGTATCTAAGTAGATGATTGAAGTGTAAGCAGTTAAAACTGAATACAAGTAAAACTAAATGTATGGTAATGTCGTGGAATCGATTAAATGAGAACGTCTCATGATGATGAGACTATTGATCGCGTTCAGGAGATTAAATATCTTGGCGTGATTATTGATGACAAACTTAAGTTCAACTCTCACATTGACAATGTCATCAAGAAAATTGCCAAGAAATATGAATTCTATGTCGATTGAAAAACGATTTAACTATTGCCAGTAAAATACAGCTATACAAATCAATCATCTCTTCTCATCTAGACTTTTGCCCATCCATTTTATTTCTGTCCAATGAAACACAAATATCGAGATTACAGCACTTGCAGAATAAAATAATGCGTTTGATTTTTCGATGCAATAGATTCACTTCCTCAACTTTGATGCTAGACGCCTTACAATGGTTGTCGGTGAAGCAAAGAATTGTATATTTGACTATGGTGTTCATTTTTAAAGTAGTTAACGGTTTGCTGCCTCGATATTTGTGTGATCGAGTTGAAAGAGGAAGTGATTATCATAGATATAATACTAGAAACGCGGATGAAATAAGAACACCACATTTCTTCACTTGTGCTTCACAGTATTCACTATATTTTAAAAGAATAAATGTTTTCAATTCGATGCCTACACGCTAAGAAAAGTTGATGTAAATTTAGGTGCGCTGAGACTGACATATACGAGCGTCAATTTTGACATAATATTGAGTCATAATAAACGCGAAATTCAGCTCAATCAAATGTACTTTCGAACTTTTCAGCCTCGGAGCACCTAATTTTTTGAAGCCATCGGAGTGGAGGTGAGCTCATCACTTGGCCCAATAACCATCATCGCGGCCTACTGCCCCAAGCAAACCAACAACAGGGACGCGTCGTCAGTGGCCCTCCGGAAAGACATCATCAAACTCACCCGGAGGAGCGGGAACCTTATCATCGCTGGCGATCTACACTAAGCTTGGGGCAACGGTCGGAGCAATAGAAACGGCATCATCCTCAATGAAGACCTGCAAGAGGGCCACTATACTATCTTGACCCCGGACTCTCCCACCCGGTTGAGTCGGTCTGGGTTCCATGCGATCATCGACATCCTAGTAAGCAACATGAGACACAACATATCGCAACCTGTGGCATTCCAGGAGCTGAGCTCGGACCACTACCCGGTGGTGGCCGAAGTTGGATCCTCGGTTAACCGATTCGAAGCTTCCCGGCGCAACTACCATCGAGTCAACTGGGCGCAATATCAACACTGCGTCGACACAACCTTCGACTACCATGTCCAACCGGTGACGTCCGAAGATGTTGACCGGTGTCTACAAACCATCGAGGAGGCGATTTCCCGGGCCAGGGAACAACACGTGCCAATATCCAGACAGGTGAGTAACACTCTGAACCTTGACAGCCCCACCAAAGATCTCATTAGACTCCGTAACACCATTCGTAGGCAGTACCAGCGTACCAGCGGCCTGCCTAACTTGAAGACCAATTGTAATCGATTACAAAGATCATTCAGGCCAGGATGGTGGATCTCAGAAATAACGATTTTGCTAGTAGGATCCGCTCTCTACCAGATTGTGCTAAGCCCTTCTGGAAACAAACAAAAATTCTTAAAAACAAGCCTAGGCCCATTCCACCACTGACCCCACTGGATCGTCCCGGCGACCCAGTGGTTCATCTGATAACTCCTGAAGAGAAGGCTGCCGCGATAGGTCAACACTTTGTCAGCTCCTATAATCTCGGACAAAACATCGTCAGCCCTCATGAATCTGAGGTTGCTGAAAATGCAACCAATCTTCTTCAGATTCCTAACATGGAAAACCAAGTGCAACATCTTGATAAGATCGTTGTATCCACTTATCAACAGGAAGTCAACCCTGTTCCTGAAAAATAAGCTTGATGTCTACAAACAAATCATCCTTCCCGTCATAGAATACGGTATGCCAATCTGGAAGAGTTGCGCAAAATGCCATCACCTTAAACTCCAAAGGATCCAAAACAAGATCCTTAGGATGGTCCTAGCTGGAATTCAGACATTAGAAGAACGGAGAGTATTCATCCTTGAAAGGCTCAGAGACACCTGTCTGAGATCAAATCATCAGATCATACGTGATCTAGCACGTTAGGTTAAGTTATACTCGAAGTTAGGTAGGTTAGCACTTTTTTCAATTCAAATAAAAAGGGGTATTCTGTAAACTAGTTGAAAAACGCAAATATTAATTTAGAATATCAAATTAAACAAAGATGAAGAGTCAGGTAGGGTAATCAATTAATATGATTGTCATACCTTGGTTAAATAACTTTGATATATTTCCTTATTGTTACCTGTAGTTAAATTACTTTGCTTTAGCTTACGGCAGCTGCCAACACTTCCCCCCAGCGCTGCCATTTATACAGATTTATCTGTATTATACAGATTTTTTAATCTTAATACAGACCTGATACAGAATACAGATTTATCACAGATTTTTAAATTACAATACAGATTTATACAGATTTTTATAAAATGCTTGAGAAAAAAAAATTCAAAATTTATAAAAACAAAATAACTTTTTTGATTGTATGGGGATTTACAGTATTAATTGAATATTTCCAATATAAGCATGTATGTTAAATACAAGAAAAGTGCCCGAGCACATTAAAATGGTACAAATACAAGTACTCGTAAACACTTTACTTGCATTGAAAATGTATTTCGTAAGAAATTGCGGATTTTCTGATATTCTCCATACTGCAAAAATGATTTTACAAGCACTGGCGGGGCGACATCTCTCGACTTTTCGGTGTAACTACCACACAAATGATGTAATTTAATTGTATTCATCTATATTAAAAATATCAAATAGTAATGAACTCGTGCACTTTTTTGCATTTAAAACTGCTTATCAGGAAGATAATGAATAGAAACTAAAATCTCCATACATTTTCAAACGGCTTCATATCACTCTTATAAATAAGTACGGACGATATAACAAATGGCGCAATTATATCCCGTATGGTTAGTACGATAGCCCGAATAGGTGGTTAAGCACTTTTTATGGCTATTTTGTATGCACTGTATTTGTAAAACAACAAAACATGATTAATTAAGAAAAAATCGTCAATACAGAAAATACAGATTTTTTAATAGAGTGGATACAGATTTTTTATAAAACCACCTGGCAGCTCTGCTTCCCCCGAGCAGAGAAAGAAAAGAAGTTTGTTCATTAAAAAGTTGTTATTAAATAAACACGTAATTCGTACACGCCATAATTCTTGTCCGGTCTTAATTAGTGAAATCCTCCTGAAAACCTTTTCTTGGCCACCGTGTAATCCGAATCTGGAGATTGATGATCACCCGTTGCCGAAGGTGGAAGAGCTTTTCGCCCCTGAAGCTGGTGGAGAAAAATTTACCAAAATTGATCTGACTCAAGCCTACCTGCAACTGGAGGTTGAGGAGGGTGATCGTGAGATACTAACTCTAAACACCCATAAAGGTTTGTACCGGCCTACACGTCTAATGTATGGCATTGCGTCTGCGCCTGCCATCTGGCAGAGGTTCATGGAACAGGTGTTGAATGGTATCCCGGGCGTGACTGTTTTCTTGGATGATATTCGTATCACAGGGCCGAACGACTACATCCATCTACAGAGGTTGGAAGAGGTTTTGAAACGCCTTAACTCGTACAACTTGAGGATCAACTTGGACAAATGCCAGTTCTTCGCAAACGAAGTTGAGTACTGTGGCTACCTGATCAACAAGGATGGTATTCACAAAATGCAGAAAAAGATTGATGCTGTCCAGGATATGCCCATACCAGAAAATAAGGACCAAGTTCGTTTTTTCGTAGGACTAGTCAATTACTACGGAAGGTTCTTTCAAAATCTAAGCACGACCTTGTACCCTCTCAATAACCTCTTGAAGAATTCTGTTCCTTTCGTGTGGTCAAAGGAATGTGCCGAGGCGTTCAGCAAGGAAAAGCAAGATATGCGTCCTGGTCTACTACGACACAACGTTGCCACTTGTGCTTGCTACTGATGCGTCGTCTTACGGAGTCAGCGCAGTGCTCAGTCACGTTTTCCCGGATGGTTCGGAGCGACCGATCTAATACGCATCGCAGACACTCAACTCTACTCAGCAAGCCTACAAGTAGGTCGATCGAGAAGCGTACGCGATAATCTTCGGAGTTCACAAGTTCTACCAGTATCTCTACGGCCGGAAGTTCACGCTGATTACGGACAACGAACCGCTGAAGCAAATATTTTCGGATACGAAAGGACTTCCAAAGATGTCGGCGCTTAGAATGCAACACTACGCGACATTCTTGCAATCTTTCAACTACAGCATACAATTTCGCCCTACAAATCAGCACGCTAACGCTGATGCTTTTTTTGCTTTTGATTGCCGCTGAAGGAAAGAACTCCCGATATAGTTGTCGAGGAAACGGATTTCCTGGAAGTAAATATCATCGAAACGTTGCCGTTGACTGTGGAGGAGCTTCGGCAAGCTACTGCCTTGGATTCAACAGTGAAGGTGCTTGTGCAGGGTTTGAAGAACGGGAAGCCTGTCAAGCCCAGGGATCGCTTTGGAGTAGATCAATCGGAGTTCACACTTCAGAAAGGATGTGTCCTGAGGGGAATACGTGTCTACGTTCCTCCAAGCTTGCGGAGCAAGATGTTGTCAGAACTACACTCGACACACTTTGGTATCACCAGATTGAAGACTTTGGCCCGTGGATATGTCTAGTGGGAAGGAGTAGACAGATGTATTGAGGTTCTAGTGATCAACTGCAGTCTATGTCAGTCCACTTGCGCTGAGCCAGCTAAAGTACCTACACATTGCTGGGAGACTCCCTCAAAGCCGTTTGAGCGAGTGCATGTCGACTTTGCTGGTTCGTTCAGAAACACGTATTTCATCGTACTCGTGGATGCCTACACAAAGTGGCCTGAGGCAAGGATTATCAACAATATTACGACTGCTACTACGATCCAGGTGTGCCGTGAATACTTTTCCACGTACGGAATTCCATCAGTGCTTGTATCCAACCACGGGGTATAATTCACGGCTGAGGAGTTTCAGAGATTCCTGAAAATGAACGGAGTCTACCACAAGATGGGCGCACCATACCATCCTGCGACGAATGGACTGGCAGAAAGATTCATCCAAACTCTGTAAGCGTAGTTGAAGAGTCTTCAGTGTGACAGAAGTACAATGCATGCTGAACTCTGTAACATTTTGCTGACCTACAGGAAGACCATCCACCCAGCTACTGGAAAGTCGCCATCGATGATGCTGTTTAACCGACAAATCCGTTTACGGTTGGATCTGCTGATTCCTGAATCTTCTGGAACTATGAAACTGGTAGAAGGAAAAGTACGCGATCTTCCAAAGGGGGCGTGAGTTGCTGCTAGAAATTATTACGACAAAACCAAGTGGAAGTACGGAGTAATCTCGGAGAAGTTGGGGAAACTGCACTACTACATTTATCTGGATGGTGGAAGGACTTGGAAACGACATGTTGACCAGCTACCGGAAGTCGGCGCAAACCTATTTGGTGATAGATTCGTTCCCGCTATAGTGCTTCCGGATGAACCAGTCGTCCCAATCGTTCCTGAAGCTTCTTCTGATTCTGGTGTTTTGCCCAATGCTACGCCGGAACAATTGCAACCTCAACAGTCAAGTCATATGCTGCCGCCGCCTGCGCCAAGGAGCACACCAATCGCCGCGACGATCGGGCAGAATCATTCGTCCTCCGAGAAGATTGAATTTGTGAAGATTCAAATATGTAATTGCATACTTTCAAGGGAGGAAGAGCTGTCATACCTTGGTTAAATAACTTTGATATATTTCCTTATTGTTACCTGTAGTTAAATTACTTTGCTTTTGCTTACGGCAGCTGCCAACACTTCCCCCGAGCAGAGAAAGAAGAGAAGTTTGTTCATTAAAAAGTTGTTATTAAATAAACACGTACTACTACTACTACTACTACTACTACTACTACTACTACTACTACTACTACTACTACTACTACTACTACTACTACTACTACTACTACTACTACTACTACTACTACTACTACTACTACTACTACTACTAGTACCATAGCATTCGTGATAAGGATTTAATCCGAGGATAGTACCGGTTGGAGTTTACCACCATCAGGGGTGTAAACACAATTTCATAAGCGAACCCCACACGTACCAATATATTGACGCGGAGGGGAATTATTGACAATTATATTGATGATGTGAATACAGAATTATTGTCAATACCGATGTATTGACGTCAATATAGAATGTATTGACAATACGATTATTTTAAATAAAAACAATCGTGTAGGGTCCACTATAGAGATTGCTAAAGTATGATTATGCACTATAGTACACAGTTCAAAAGAGTAGTGTAAATTTTTGTTCAGTATGATGCACATAAATGGAGCGTCACATATCATAAAAGTTTACATTAAATATCATGTAAAGTTCTGTGACATTTCATGCAGTGTAGCAAATATTGTATACAAATTCCCATTCTTGTAAACAACATTGTTTACAAGTTGCTCGGTTGCGTGAAATGAAATACAAGTTTACGTGAATGAATGTTTACATCACTATTAACATTCAGAATTTTTATCTGTGTAGGTAGTGTGAGGTCACATTTGCTGTTGTAGTGAAATGAAGGAAGAAAAGAGATGGTTAAACTTTCCTCACCATACCAGTTGATATTTATGAAACATGGACAGTTTTGGCACGTGACATGCACTTCCAATGAATTTTACCAATACATTTAGAAAATGATGATCGAACAATATTTCAAAAAGAAGAAGTAGACAAATTATTGACCCTTTGTAGAACCTTAATCTGAAAACGGTATGGAACAATTAAACGTTTAGAATCGATTGGTGAACATGGGTACTGAGTCAATACAAACAGAATTTTGAGCAGCTCGAGTTACTCAGAGTAACTTAAAATTAACTCCGTTCTAACTCATGATCAAAAGCTGTCTTGCCCCCAGCTTGAATGCGGTATATTTCCGAAGGAATGGAAAAAAAAACGCTACTTAATACCCATATATAAATCTGGTGAAAAATCCGATATGATCGTGCTATCATTTCAGGATTGCTGCATTCCAAAACTCTTCGAATCGTTTTTGGCCAATTAAAACAAAGAATAACTAGTGCACAACAAGGCTTTTTTAAAGGCCGTTCAACCCCCACAAACCTTTTGGAATTTGTGAACTTCGTATAAATGCAATGGATAGAGGTAACCAATTTTTATTACATTCACTACGTAAGTTAGGTTAGACGGCTTTTCCTCTCCCATCATATGAAGCACGTTGCTTGTTGATCAACATTCAAACATTGAAAGAACCTCGGGTTTACGCAAAGATTTCTTTATTAAACAATATCATTTCGCAACGCATTGCATTGGCTCAGCTGATCTACTGTCAAGATTAAATTTTTATGCACCTTCCCGACAATTACGCAATCGAAAAAAACGCAGTAGGCTCTGCCCGCGAACGGTTGGTTTTGTTTTCGCTGGCGCTGATTTCATCTGTTTTTCGCATATTTTTTAATTGTATCAAATCAAACAAATATTAGTTTTCGCGTGTGGATAAGTGTCAATTAAGATCTATCACGTCTTAAGAAGTTTTTTTAGTGATATTGTAATTAACGTGAAAAATTTGGGACAAGAATTTGTTTCGAGTAGCTGTGTTGCTGTGGTGTCGCGTCGGTCGGTTTTACATTTCGCTTGTTTTTGGTGCTTTGCCTCCCTCCCAAGAAGAATTTTTTTTTTTTTTTCCTTGGTGCTGGCGTTCTGCCTTCCGGAGGATGCACGCGAATGAGGTGTCAAGCAAAAATTCGGTGCAAATGAAAAACTTCGAATGTGATTCAACATGTCGTGTTGGGTTGTAAAAACAACGCGGAAGATTTTTTCGATTACCGCGAGTGAACAAACCGGTCCTTTTTCGGAGGCAGAATTTGGTGAGATCCATCTGATTTATAATCAATCATAAATGCATATTTCCATATGTTACTAAATACGCGCCAGATTTCTAAACATCACATTTCGAAATCTGGAAGTGTGTTTGCAGTACCATTATTCATATGATAACGGTAGTGTTTACATGCGGGGCTTATTGTATGTGAAAGTAGCCTCGGAATAGACGTGAATTACCAGGCATTCTGAAATGGGTTGCTGAATCTGCAGTAGAGCTATCGCTTTCTAACTCCCGGACTAAACTTGCTTTAAATTATTACATCAAGGATTGTCTTAAGCAATAATACTACTGCCGGCCAGTGGGGGTTAGATTGAATACAGACATACACACACACACACACACACACACACACACACACACACACACACACACACACCTTCCCGACAATTACGCAATCGACACTTGTTTGCAGTAGATCGCCATCGGACCAATTACGCTAAATTTGGACCGATAAATCAGATGATGACTGTTTATAATCATCATTGTGAAATGATTTACCTAAATATGCCCTCAACAGAATTAAAAATATATTTCAGAATCCTGCGAAGTCATAGAACATAAGCCCTAATGTTAATATGTAGTCTACGATTTGATTGATTGACGAATAAATAAATATATAAATATTATGAGTGAAATGTTTTTTCAGTATTAATGTAAAATGATCATGTATCAGCTTTGAAATGAAGGGTAACATAAAGATAAATCGTAATTTATTTTGAGCTCTATAATTATTACAACAATGAAACTAATGTCGTCATAGTATAGCAACACGTTTATTCAACTCCTTAACCAGAATAGAGTTCCATGCTACTTTGTTAAGCCCTTCAGTTTGAAATGACGAAACTAAGTAGAATATAACGAAGTGGCAAGACATCGTATGAACAAATACATATTTTTTTTAAAAGAGATACATAGCAAAGTCTAATCGATATCAGTCACCACCTAATTCTTGGTCTTCTTGGTGAAATAGAAAACCTTCGTCAGCATGGAAACGATACAGGGGATCTGCTTCATGGCGTCCATCCGCTTATCATGCGGCACAAACGACTGATACTCGAAGGCAGTCCTTCTCGTAACCCCAGTCAACAGCAACAGCAAATCTTTAGTACGTCCATTATCCGTCAACTCCTTGCATAGAGACTGAATGAACCACGATCCCTGCTTGGGGTTCCTCCACGAATAGTACCCATCGTAGGTGGAATACATCACCAGCAAATCTGCCATGGCCGGAATTGAGTACACGATTGGTTCTCGCCGTGAATCCACCATGTCCTTGGGTCCGTGAGCTGCCATGGTGACTCCTTCATCGAGTTGTTCACCACGACAGCCTTGTATGAAGAACAACTTTGGTTTTCCAATCAACGATTCACATGATTTTCCTACGAAATTCTTCCACAACGAATCCACGGTGTATTTGTTATCTCGAGCGTACAGCACACCCTGTTCCCCATGGGACATTACAACCACCACCAGGCAGTCATTGTCCGTGTGGTCCTCTCGGGAAACTTCCTTCAGCGTTTCCAGCACCTCCTTCCGACTCAGGTCATCAAAAACGCGTACCTCGAAATCCAACCCGTAGAGAACATTGCAAATGTCATCGCGATCCTTATCAGTTCCGTTTCGCTTAGCCATACTCGAGAAGTTCATGTGGCAAAAGACTAGCGCTACGCCCCGGCGATTGTTCGTCGTATCGTAGTACTCGTCCAGGGTAGGACGGGAAACCGCACGTTCCTCGGCTGCATTGGATGATTCATTTGACCTGTGAATAGATTAGTGCTAGGTGACTGCTCCATTAAAGAAAATCTATTTACTCACTTGCTGCCAAATTTGAACACGTCCAGCTCATCTGCTGTATTCGTCTCACTTTCCATTGTGAAGGATTTTGCGGTCCGATGTGCACCTTTGTCGGATTAAGACTAACATTTGTCGTATTTTATTTATCGCATCAGTCATCGTTAAGTGTCTCCGGGAAGACAGAGAAGTACGATCGAACGAACGAAATCGAAATCGTAGAGTTGATAAGAACTATGTAGACTCAATGTTTTATCTCAATACATCCAAACCGCATACGCGCGCGGTGGAGATAAGTGAAGGAACGAACGGTTGCACCGGTCTGTTTGGTACGTAGACTGATAACGTTATGTTTACGCGCTTTGGCGCGTCGGTGAAAGCAGCCATTGTCGATGCAGCCATTTATCGAGTGTATTGCTCTGTCAATCCTTATCAAACACGTAAACAACTCCTTTTCACGGCGATGACACCCTGTGCGCGCGGAAACTAAAACTGGAGCACGGTTAACTCGCGGCAATGTCAAGTTTAGCACGTGCTAGGCGACCAAGCAGCGGGATGGCAACCAAAGCTATCGATCCAACTAACGGCGGTTAGTTCTAGAACTTGAATAATCCTACATATCACTCAGTGCTCGTTTACTTCTACTAATGGAAAGATGGAAAACTTCAAGAACACCAGTGAAGATCCGATGATTCGGAAGAGGTTCTCCGAAAACATTATGGACATTTTGCGACCGCTGTCGGAAGCGGAAATGCCAAAGCTGGACTGGGAGGACGCTGCGTCCGAGTACAGTACACTCTCGGAGCCGTTCTCCGACCTGGATGAGTCCTACATTCTATTGGACCAACGGAAGAAGGTTTGTTTTTACAGTTCATGACACGTAATTGTAATTGATTTGTAATCAAACGCACAGAAACCGGGAGATGACGAAGGGGACGAGATGCTGCTGAATCAATTTACGCCGGAATTTCGGCGGGTCTACGACGAGATGATAGTTGCCAGGCAGGAGGGAAGGGAGGAAAGTGAACCGGATTTTTTGACGGACGAAGGGGAGAGAGATCCGGGACCGGAACAGGCACTGCTTCTGGACGATCCGGGACAATTTAGTCCGAAGTTTCAAGAGTTTATCGAGGATCTGTTGAAGAAGTGCGAACTTAACTCTCATTTGGAGGAGAAGAAGAAGAGGGTAAGTTTACCGTTTTGCTTGTACTTATCTTAAAAAAGTATCAAAAAGTGTAATAATTATAAATTTTATATAATTTGAATTGAATTATTCAAGAAGGTATTAACCGCTACCAGTACCGGTACACTATTGTTAAAAAGCATGTATTTTACACCATACGTTTATTATATAAAATAAACTGTTGTAGAGTTGCAATTTTCTTCTAGATTGGGTTTTTAAACAGTCAGGACAAAAAATTCCAATATCTTCGAATACTGAGAATTTCAACATTTTGTACAAGTTGTTAAATTAAAACGCCCCCTATGACTTCCCAAAGACTTCAAATCGTGAAAATGTTCCAATTTTCCTTCAAGATTGAATTCAGAATTCAGTTTTTTTTTGTTTCATAATCTTAGGGCAAAAAATCAAAATGTGAAAATTAACATCTAAAAATGATTCTATTGTTGGGTTTTCCACATCAAAATAATAATAAATCGATGAATTGGAATTTTCTACCATCTCAGTACGAGATCTTAGATCTTATCTTATCTTATCTTAAAATTTATCTAAAATCTCCTAATTTCACCCAAGTTCTTAAATCAAAAATTGGTTCCATGATTTCCATTCCAACTCTATATCTATAGCTATATGCTTTTATTTACTTATAGACAAATGCTAAATTCCCGTCCAACTTCTCAGAAACATTTTACTAACACAAAGTTTCACCATCCCCCTTCAGGACGCTCAGAAGAAAAAGGAACGCCGCGTCCGGCGAGGCACCTCAAGCGAATCTTTCGGCATTCCGGACACGGACAGCCTGTCCGGCGTATGGCGCATGTTGGATGCCGTCTCCGTTGACAACGGGTTCCCCATATCGCACAACTACTACAACCTGTACGACGATCGGCGCTTCGAGTGGCTCACCCGCGACGAGGTCCCGTGGGATGAAATCGAAGCCTCGAAGAAAAAGTGCGAACAGTGGCTGAAAATGAGCCCTTCCAAACCGGACACTACCAAGTAGAAGCATTATAAATTATAATAAGCGAAAAAGGAAACTTGTAAGGAATATTGGACACAACAACGAACGCGCGTGGGAAACTTGTCCGTGTACTTTTATTGAGATTGCATGCTATAAAATAAAATGCGAAAAATGGCGACGATGGAGCTTTCCAAGTTTACAACTTGCGTGCAATCGTTTTTTAAACATTGCTCAGCCCTTTATTGATGTAATTCTCTCGGACGTCGTTGAGCATGAGTTCTACCAGCTTCTTGAGGTCGTACTTTGGCTGCCAACCCCAGTCCCGGCGGGCTTCGGAATCGTCAAACACCTGGGGCCACGAGTCGGCAATTTCCTGGCGGCTGTCGGGACGGTAGCTGATGCGCAGCTCTGGAATATAGTTGGCCAGCTCGTTCGCTAGCTCCTCCGGGGTAAAGGACATGGCCGTTACGTTGTACACGCGACGTTTCAGCTTCTCTTCGGGAGCGGTCATAAATTCGTGCAACGACCGAAGACAATCCTCGATGTACATCATTGGCAGTCGGGTGTCGGGTTTCAGGTAGCAGTCGTACTTGCCCGACTTTAGTGCATCGAAGAAGATGGCCACTGCGTAATCTGAATATTAAAGAGTGATTTATATCTGAATTATAAAATTAAGTTACTAATTCTTACCAGTGGTGCCACCGCCTGGTGGATCGCTGGAGATCACACCCGGAAATCTCAGACAGCGGAAGTCCAGGCCAAACTTGTGGTGATAGTATTCCCCCATCAGTTCGGCGTGCACCTTCGACACACCGTAGATCGTCTTGGGTCGTTGGATTGTCACGTTCGGGGTGGGATTCCGTGGACTGTCCGGTCCGAAGGCACCAATCGTACTCGGTACGAATATCCGCAGTTTGTACTGTTTTGCCAGTTCGATCACATTGTGCAAACCTTCGATGTTGACCCGGACGGCCAGTGGGACGTTCTGTTCGCCGATGGCGCTGAGCAGTGCGGAAAAGTGGATGATCCAATCGACGCGGTGAGTGACGACGATTTTTTGCAGGCCCTGTGTTAAGAAAAGGGCACTTAAATCATTCGTTTTGATTCGGGTTGAAGTTGTGTAATCTCACCTTAAAATCTAAAATGTCCGCAAAAATGTACGGCCCACTATCGGCAATCTCCTGACTCGGTTTGATGATATCGGACAGGATAACGCTCTCCTCGCCATATGTGTTACGAAGCAATTTTGCGCATTCTGTCCCCAGCTGACCTAGGCCACCTGGAATGAAAATAGAAGATGGAAATTAACATAAAATTAAGATTTAGTACTGCTACTCTTCAATCTTCAGGACTATACCCTCTCTATCAGAGATGAAAGGTGTATTTTGAAAAAATCTTCAGAACGATGAGCGGGAGGGGATCTAGTGTTCAGATTTATAAAATTTAGTATTTACAGAAGTTTTAGAAAGTTAGATCTTCTTAAAAGTGCAGGAAACGTGGTAAAACTTCAAGCAACTTCAGATAATTCGTAGAGCTTCAGAAAAGCTCGTAGAAATTCAAGGAACTATGTAAAATGCAGGAATCTTCTAAGAGTACCCGCACCAATGCGTTGCTATTCGGGCTGCTAGTTTGACAACTTTAGTCATTGCTATTTTAGTTAGCAACTTGTTTACGCACCGGCACGTACTATCACGATTGTGTATTTACGTTTTCGGCTTTCGCACCGCTAAACAGAGATTCGTGATTGTTTTTTTTTTACAATATTGATATACCTAACCATGACCATTGAATATAATAATATCCAACTACAGACCCAGGTACTCAAGAAACGGTCCTCCGGAAGATCCGAAACATCCGTAAAGGTTATCAATTCGCAAAAAGATCCATAGTCCAGCATTTTTTGTTAAATCACTTGTTGTGATGCACATTAATGAATTTGAATCTGGGACCAGCATCTCTGGGAGATCCGGAACATCCATAACAGTGGTCAATTCGTAAAAATGATCGAAATATCAATCTTCGTATGCTCCTCTTACAAAAGTTGCATAAAGGCATTTTCGGATGTGTTTAAGTGTCCGAAATTTGAATCGGCACGGTATTTTAGCTTGTGAACGTAAAGTCTGGACTCGGAAAAATGAGACACACAAAAATGATCACCAAAAATTCATTTTAAATCGGATACTTCTCAAATTTTCAGGGATTAAATAACTAAATATTAGCTATGTTTTGGCATAATTTATTTAAAAGGCGAACACGAAATTATTGCGACACCGAAAATGTCATGCCAATTTTCTTATAATGTTTAGAATCAAACCAAAATTTTAGGGTAGTTTTATACATATATTTACTTCAAAAATCAAAAGAAAAGTTAATCGATGGAGCCTTGAGTGTAAAATTGAACGCATTTTCGCTTGATGCCCTCCATCAAAGTCTTTACAGTGTCATCCGGTACCAGTTTCTCAGTTTTTTTTTCCATTTTCTTAACATGTCCTTCTCGTCTTTGACTGTCTTCTTGCTCTTCCGAAGTTCCCGCTTCATTATTGCCCAGTACTGCTCCACCGGGCGCAGCTCCGGACAGTTTGGCGGATTCATGTCCTTTGGAATAAAATGGACAGAATTGGCCTCATACCACTCCAGATCACTTTTAGAATAGTGGCATGATGCCAAATCTGGCCAAAATAGCGGAGCTTTGTCGTGCTGCTGCAAGAACGGCAAAAGGCGCTTCTCGAGGCACTCAGATTTGTAGATCTCGCCATTTACTGTGCCCTTTGTCACGAAAGCCTCACTCCTCAGTCCGCAAGAGCAGATGGCCTGCCAAATGAGATATTTGGAGGCGAACTTCGACATTTTCTTCTTCTTAAATTTGTCGTCCACATCGAACTTGCTCTTGCCGGTGAAAAACTCCAACCCCGGAATTTGCTTAAAATCGGCTTTTATATATGTTTCGTCGTCCATCACACAGCAGCCATATTTTGTCAGCATCTTCTCGTAGAGCTTCCGTGCCCGAGTTTTAGCCGTCGATTGTTGACGCTCATCGCGGTTTGGGAAGTTCTGTACCTTGTATGTATGTAGTCCAGCTCTCTTCTTTGCATTCTGGACGTAGCTCTGCGACATGCCGATCTTTTTAGCCAAATCACGGCTTGAGACGTTGGGATTTGCTTTAATCATCCGCTTCACCTTTCCCTCCGTCTTTTTGTTCTCCGGTCCCAGTTTTCTTCCAGCTCCTTTGAACCGCTCCTGGAACCGCTTCAACACTCTGGAGACGGTTGAATGGTGAATGTTCAACATTTTTCCCAACTGCCGGTGCGACAGGTCAGGAAATTCCAGGTGTTTTTAAAGAATTTGTTCTCTCAACTCGCGTTGGTTCACCTCCATTTTTGTTGAATCGAAAAACACGACTTCGAGTTTGACAGCATGTACACAATACACATCGATGAGAAAGTGTGCAAAATTTGGTTGATTTTTACCTAATGGTAAAAAAGTTATGCCCTGTTGAATGTGTCGCAATAATTTCGTGTTCGCCCTTTATTGAATTTCTTCCCCCAAGCTGAATGCTCGTACATTTCTATTAACACTTGGGCGGACTTTGCCCATCTTCCTTACACAATTTCTCCCAGTTTTTCTTCAAAGCTTCATCGGTTTTGAATGTTTTTCCGCTTTTCTTCAACTTCTTCTTCATTATCGCCCAAAACTTTTCGATCGGACGAAGTTCTGGTGTATTTGGCCGGTTCGCCTCCTTCGGGACCACATTAACGCCCTTCGCTTCGTACCAATCCATTACAGGCTTGGCGTAATGGCACGAAGCGAGATCCGGCCAGAACAGCGTGAGACCACGGTGAGAGCGGAGGAAGGGTAGCAAGCGCTTCTGCAAGCATTCCTCTCGATAAATCTGCCCGTTTATGGTGCCGGTTGTAACGAACGGCTTGCTGTACCGTCCGCACTCGCAGATCGCCTGCCACAACAGGTACTTCTTCGTGAATTTGTTCATCTTTCTCTTCCGGAACTTTTCCGGAACCTCCATGCAGGACGTACCGACCAAAATTCGAGGCCGGGGATTTGTTTGGTGTCCGCCTTGATTTATGTCTCGTCGTCCATGACGAGACAGCCTGGCTTGACCAGCCACTCACGGTACAGCTTCCGCGCACGCAATTTGGCCACCGTGTTTTGCTTGTCAGTCCGGTTTGGCGCCTTCCTGACCTTAAAAACACGTAGCCTAGCCCGCTTCATGGTCTGCTGGACGAACCACTTCGACGAATTGACCTTTTTGGTTACTGTTGGATGTTTTAGTATTAAGCAATAATTGAATTATTTAAAATTGAATTTACAACACTGGTTGATACAAAACTGTTATACATTCACCACATATAGAAGACACTCACTAAATACTTACACTATTAGTACCTAAATGAACACTCAATACGAATAGAACACGAAGAGACAATTCCTAGGTATGATAGACAGATAACGAAACAGTGAGTTTAGTTAGCCAACCGATAGCGAACGAATAAAGGCAAAAAATATAACGCGCGCGCTTTACAAACCCCTTACAAATAAAGTGTATTAAACTTTGGTCCTGAAATAAAGTGTTTGGAAGTGGAATTGGTTCAGTTCTATTGCAATTGTGGAAGGAAAGGAAACAAGAGGAGCAAAAGGATACCTAGGATGTTCGGAAAAGGATCGGAATTGGAAGGACAAATAGTACGATTCTGGAAAAACACACAACGTAGGATCTAAGGTACATGAGGTGGCTTACAAGGTGTATATTTGGAGCACGGAAAGGCAAACGGAGTATTCAGCTCAACCAACGAACCTAAATCCCCCAACAGTCACGTCTCGGGTGGAAAGGTTCGGGTTATTCTTAAAGTACTGCCTTATCTTCCGCGCCTTCTCTGGGTATTCCGTTTTCGGTTTTCGGCCGCACCAGCCGCTCGATGGTCTTCGTCTCCTGGAACATCTTCACAACGCGGGACACGGTGGAATGGTGGATTCCAAGCCTTTTGCCGATCCATCTGTGCAACTGACCAGGATTACCGATCTCCGCGCCCAAGATTTGCTGTCGTAGCTCTTCTTGTTTCGAATGCATCTTGAAAACTACTTGACAGATCGCGATAAAATTTTGCACACGCTCTAAACTAGTATTACCCAAAATTTCATTAATTTTTGCCCACGCGATAAAAAGTTACAACCAAAACAAAGTGTCGCATTTTTTCCGAGTCCAGTCTTTATACATCTCGGTTAGTCGAATTTAATACGGAAGATTTATTAACATCAGGAAAAAAAAGTTGAAAAGAAGTTCTGATTGATTGAAATTTGGGAAAGTTAAAAGATCTTTAAGAGTAATTTTCGACAGCTCCAAGGCAATCTAATTGATTTCAGGAAATTTTATTGTAGTGAAGATCAAGCGCTTCATGGCAGTTCCATTATATTCAGGAAAATTTAATTGAGTAAGTTACGTGAACTCCTAAAACATTATGTTTGTTTCGACAAATTTATAGAATTTATTTCAACAAAATAAAGATAACCATCAAGAAGTTCCGAACATTTAAGGATAGTAACATTTATGGAATATAACTTCGATCCAAACATTCCTTTGCAAACCAAAGATGCAATTAATTATGCTCTTGAATCTCTGACTACTTCTATAGTTGCAGCAAGAGCTGCCTCAGTACCAAAGTGCGAGGTTAAATTCGATTCAATTATAATAGACGACGATCTTCAGCTCTTGATCCGTCTTAAAAATGTCCGTAGGAGACAATATCAAAGAACACGCGATCCTGCCATGAAAACTATCTGGCGGGATTTGCAAAAACAAATTAAAAAACGATTCTCTGCCCTGAGGAACAAAACTTTTGCAAATAATATTTCTAAATTAGACCCGAGTTCCAAACCCTTTTGGAAACTCACAAAAATTTTGAAAAAGCCTCAAAAGCTTATTCCAGCGCTTAAAGAAGGTGGTAAAATTTTGATCACAAATTTGGAAAAAAGCTCAGAAACTTGCTAAGCAATTCGAGAGTTCCCATAATTTCAGTTTGGGTCTTACTAGTCCTATTGAGAATCAGGTTGCTCGGGATTTTCTGAATATTTTCTCTCGGGAAAATATTTTTGATGATTCCTGGGGGACTGATTTGAACGAAGTAAGGTCTATAACTAAAAAGTTTCAAAATATGAAAGCTCCAGGTGATGATGGAATTTTCTATATCCTCATCAAAAAACTCCCAGAGAGTACCTTGTCTTTCTTGGTAAAATTATTTAACAGATGTTTCCATTTGGCATACTTTCCTGATAAATGGAAAAATGCAAAAGTTGTTCCAATTTTGAAGCCGGATAAAAATCCAGCTGAAGCTTCTAGCTACCGCCCAATAAGTTTGCTTTCTTCAATAAGTAAACTTTTTGAAAAGATAATTTTGAATAGAATGATGCTTCACATCAATACAAACTCAATTTTTGCAGATGAGCAGTTTGGATTTCGCCATGGGCATTCAACTACTCATCAACTCTTAAGAGTTACCAATTTAATTCGTTCAAACCAATCGGAAGGCCACTCAACTGGAGTTGCTCTTCTAGACATAGAAAAAGCATTCGACAGTGTTTGGCATGAAGGTTTGATTGCTAAATTGAAAATGTTTAATTTTCCACTTTATATTATGAAATTAGTTCAAAATTATTTAACTGACAGAACTCTGCAGGTAAATTATCAAAATTCCAAATCTAATCGACTACCTGTTAGAGCAGGAGTTCCTCAGGGTAGCATTCTTGGGCCTATATTGTATAACATTTTCACTTCGGACCTCCCTGATTTGCCTCAGGGTTGCCACAAATCTTTGTTCGCTGATGACACAGGCATTTCCGCTAAAGGAAGAAGTCTTCGTGTTATTTGCAGCAGACTGCAGAAAAGTTTGGATATTTTCTCTTCTTATTTACAAAAATGGAAGATTTCTCCCAACGCTTCCAAAACTCAACTTATAATATTTCCACATAAGCCTAGAGCTTCGTTTTTGAAACCTAGTAGTAGTCACATAGTCACTATGAACGGAGTTCCAATTTCCTGGTCAAACCAAGTGAAATATCTTGGATTAATACTTGACCAAAAATTAACTTTTAAAGATCACATTGAGGGCATCCAAGCCAAATGTAACAAATATATAAACTGTTTGTATCCTCTTATAAACAGGAAATCCAAACTTTGCCTGACGAATAAACTTCTAATATTTAAACAAGTTTTTAGACCGGCCATGCTTTACGCTGTGCCAATATGGTCTAGTTGCTGCACTACCAGGAAAAAAGCACTCCAAAGGATTCAGAACAAAATTCTGAAAATGATTTTGAAGTTGCCTCCCTGGTACAGTACTACCGAGGTACATAGAATTTCGAATGTTGAGACTTTAGAACAAATGTCCAACAAAATAATGAATAATTTCAGGCTGAAATCGTTGCAATCCTCAATTGCAACGATTAATTCCCTTTATACTTAGATAAGATTTAGTTTTAGTTTTTAGTTTTAAGATATCAATTGTTATACTGACATGCAGGTTAAAAAACCTGTTTAAAATACTTAATTGCCAAGACATGAACAATGTAAAAACACTTAGATATATATCATAACAAATAAGGCTGGTACGTTACTGCAGTAACTGGAGCACCTAGGTTAAAAATGAAATGTAATTTATTTTGAATTTGAAACAAATAAAGAGTTAAAAAAAAAAAAAAAAAAAAACGAGAGACGTCATTGTTTACAAAGGCTGTTACGCCCTAATTCCAGCTCTATCTAGAATTGATCATCATAGATAGCATTCACGGCATTCAGGCAAATCAATTGGGGCTTCCAATGTACAAAATTTTGTTTCACTTACATATCAACAGATTCAAAGCGTACGCAACACAGCCTGGCACTACCCAGGAATTGCTGTTTCCGGATCCATTTCGCAAACCAGGCACACGGCACAGGAAGTGATCTTTCGGGAAGCGAAGTAAGCTTCGTTTTACCGGTGCAGTTGCAGTGTAGCTGCAAAACATCGCGTAACATCGTATTTCAACTGCTTACGAGAAACGAAAAACGATCAACTAGATACTGTCGTTACAAGAGAGCCATGAACAGCTCATGTACTGATTTACTGTGTTTACCTGAGTACTGCGAACTAACTCAAAATGCTTGACATCTGGGAGCCGAGTCAAACTGTCAAACGGGAGCCAAACATTCAAAAGAGCTCAACCGAAATCCGAACGCCTCCGTTAGGGATGTGGCTAAGAAGCTGCACCTAAGCCGAAGTTTTGTCCAGAAGGCCAAAACTAAGGCTGGGCTTCGAACGTTCAAGGCACAAAAGGCCCCTAATCGCGACGAGAAGCAGAACAAGTCCGCCAAAACCCGTGCCAGGAAGTTGTACCTCAACATGCTGACGAAAGTTGAATGCTGCATCATGGACGACGAAACATATGTGAAGGCCGACTTCAAACAGATCCCCGGCAACCTGTTTTTCACGGCCAAGGATAAGTTCAGCGTTCCGGAGCATGTCCGCACTCAGAAGATGTCCAAATTTGCGAAGAAATTCCTGGTTTGGCAAGCCATCTGCACGTGCGGGAAGCGGAGTGCACCTTTCGTGACCCAGGACACGATGAACGGACAGGTGTACATAAAAGAGTGCCTCCAGAAGCGGCTGCTTCCTCTCCTGAAGGCCCACAACGTCCCAACAATCTTCTGGCCGGATTTGGCCTCATGCCACTACTCCAAGGACGTGCTGAAGTGGTATGCGGACAATAAGGTCAATTTCGTGCCGAAAATGTTCAACCCTCCCAACACTCCGGAGCTCCGCCCCATCGAGAAGTACTGGGCGATTATGAAGCAGCACCTTCTTAAACGACCTAAGGTAGTGAAGACAGTCGAGGAACTGAAGAAAGTATGGGTTTACATGCAAAAAACGGTTGATTCACAGGTTGTGCAGAATCTTATGGCCGGGGTTAAGGCCAAGGTGCGGGCATTTGCGTATGGACTGTAAATAAAATACGAGTAAAATGGTAAAATGAAGTTTAATAGTTATTTCTCAATCCCTGAAAATTTGATGGCAATCGGATGAAAACTCGAATTTTGCGAATCAATGTTGTGTGTGGCAATTTCATCGTGGACACCCTTTATTATACAGCAATGCCGAATTATAAACAATAAATTGTGACAGTAAAACATTCCTCTCATTTCAAGTGCAGTAAACACAATGTGGACACAAGTGCTATTATTGAATTCTATTTTTGAAATGCAGTATGAAAATTAAGTGCAATATAAAGTGGTGAACAGACAAAACACAGGAATACTAATGTTAATACTTCCGACGTCGTCGCAGCCCACTTTTAGGTGGAACTATTCTTGAAAAGCTCCTCTTCCTTTTCAATTGTCTCTACTGCTGGTGCTGCTTGGTATTAGAAAGGTAGGCAGTGAATTTAGAATAACTAAAATGTCGAAAATGCAACAAGTGAGACTGACGACATTTAACAAATTGTGCTATAAATTCATATTATTTTATCAGGCTATCGGAATATTTGTAGCGCATTGCTGATTTGTGGAGTAGTATTAAGCTTAAATAAGTCTTGTTCAGTCTTTATATCAGCTAACTTACTGAGGTTGAATTATGGGGATACAATTCGCTTCATGCACTACTAATCAACTGTATATTCAGCCTGGTGTTAATCAGCTTCGTACACCTTAAATCAACCAATAATCAACCTTTGTTCTTACAATTCAGCTTGAATTGTTACTTGGGTATGACCTGTTTTTTGTTTATTATTCCGTTCTTATAAATTATCTAATTAAAACAAACAAGATTATCAACTGGGAAAATCACATCATGATAGATTTGCCGTTGAATGTGATTGAATCGTCTTTTCTCAATTTTCAACTTCTGCATGTTTTTCAAACGATATGAAATGAATGAATTGATTAGCATAGCTAGCATTCATGGCATTCAGGCAAATCAATTGGGGCTTCCAATGTACACAATTTTGTTTCACTTACATATCAACTGATTCAAAACGTACACGACACAGCCTGGCACTACCGGGAATTGCCGTTTCCAGGTCCATTCCGTAAAATATCAACCAGGGACACGGCACAGGAAGTGATCTTTCGGGAAGCGAAGTAAGTTTCGTTTTACCGGTGCACTTGCAGTGCAGCTGCAAAACATCGCGTAACATCGTATTTCAACTGCTTACGAGAAACGAAAAACTATCAACTAGATACTGTCGTTGCAAGAGAGTCATGAACAGCTCATGTACTGATTTACTGTGTTTACCTGTGTTTACCAACTTGACACCGAGGGGAGGCAACCAAGAGGTGACTATGATGTGTCTTTGCCAGATCTAGGTTAAAAGTGGCCAAATCAACTGTCACCAACGTAATAAAACTGTTCGGGTAACGTTTGTCGACAGCCAGGAAGCCTGGATCGGGGAGAAATCGAAATCCGGAAGCCGCAGCGACGCCAAAAAGAGTGGCCAGCGGTTTCAAGCGGAACCCCAACCTCTCCATCCGAAATGTCGCAAACAAGCTGCTTCGAGCTAAAAAACGAGCCGGACTGTCGACTTATAAGAAGATAGTGTCTCCAAATCACGACGATAAACAAAACATGACGACCAAAACACGCTCCCGGAAGCTGTACACGACGATGCTGACGAAGTTCGATTGCGTGGTAATGGACGATGAAACTTACGGAGACTTCAAACAGCTTCCTGAGCAGGAGCTGTATACGGCAAGGTGGAAGACATTTTCAAGCATATGAAACTGTCAAAGTTTGCTAAGAAATATCTGGTTTGGCAGGTTATCTGTATTTATGGCTTGAAAAGCGACATTTTCATTGCAAAAGAGACCGTCAACCAGGAAATTTACGTGCCGTCAACAAGTGTAGGTGGGGCCATCGCCAAACGAAACCTGAAGAAGACCTGAACTTATACAAGAAAAATAACAAGTGACAGCCCTATGGGGTTGTACGCAATGGTGACGTAGGACTACGTGGTCTTATATAATAAATGTTATTTTTTAACTTATTGTTTTGTGTAGGTATAGAAGTTTGAGCGGAGTTCTCCCTGTTTATATTCTTAAGTATGACTATGATTGCCCTGAAAAGAACATTTTGATATAAATTTTAGTTGGGCAGATAGCGGCAGCCTTGATAGCTAGGTGCTCGGCGGGGAGCCTTTCGTTGTGTACTGGAGAACACCATCACTCACCACGCGGTGATTGAATAAACACCGTTCGATGAGACCGGATGGAATTCAACTTTGAAATCTGTGTTAGGGAAAGCGCTTTTCGCAAGCAAACTGTGATAATTCGCATCATCATAGCAACAGATGCACATTCGTGCAATTAAAAAAAAATACATTTCGAAAAAATGATAAGGTCTTTAACAGATGCATAAAAATATTTCTGATCGATTGGTGATAAAATTATTGAAATTGGTCCAGGGGCAGCTGAGTTATTAACGTTTAAAATCTTTCATAATTACGTTAGGGTAGAGCGCTACTTCGTCGTAATCGCCCATTTCCGTTCTATCGATCAGAAAAGATCAATAATATCAATTATTTCACCGTGCACAAATCAATATTAGGTTTGTTCCAATGCGTTAGTTCATTAGCTACAACATAAACCCTGTTAGAGCGCATTGTATGAATATTTACACTCATTGTTCTCAAAACAAAAGAAGCGCTCCTAGCGAATCCCCCTTTTCTATGTTTATCCGTAGGACGAAGAAAATCTAATGGCGTTTCAATGCGTTAGGACGGAATTGAAACTCGTAGAACGAATTTAGAATCAAGAAGCAGTGTTAGATTTTAGGCAATATCTCAACAATTTGTGACTCTTTATCAAATCCAACGGTACGTATGGAAAGGTGTATAAATTTGCAAGTCATCTTTGACAGAAATATTCCATTTTTTGTTTAAACTCGTTCAGAAAAGAGAGGTAAAGCGCGGGTTGTGCTTAGTAGGACGGAAATTAGGTCAAAAACCCTACATGTTCCATTTTTGGTTTTCACAAAGTGTACCCCCATACGTCAAAAGTTTAATAAATTTACACGGATTCATGTTTGACCAAATTTTGATCGTTACACCCGTTATGTACAAGTTTTATGAACTCCGTAGGGGTTTAAGGAACATTGTTTAGTTTCAAGAGACTTTATAAATGTGTGGGACAGTCTTTAAATTTCAAGGCACTTCGTTTAAGTTTAATGGACTTTAAATAGTTCAGGAAAATTCGTGCAACTTCGCTAAAAATCAACGAGAAACGTAAAGGTACAATGAACTTCTTAGAAGTGCAGCCAGCTTTGCAGGAGTTCAGATAATTATGTAGCAATTACGAAAGATGCGTTAAACTTCACAGAAGTATAGGGAATTGTGAAAAAAGTTCAGGGAATTTCGTAAAAAATCATAAACGTTTTGTAAAAGTTCAGCAAACAGCAAAGAATTTCAGGGATCTTCGTTTCAGTTCAAGAACTTTGTAGCAGTTTGTAAGAGATCTTACATTAAGAATGCGCAATGGGCTTCCAGATGTTCAAGAATATTCAAAGAAAAGGAAAAGGGGTTTACCGGAAGCTCGGCGATGTTCATTAATGTTCTGAGTTTTTAGTAAAGTTAAGAGAGCTTGAAAAAATTTGGAACTTGGGACAAGTTCAGGGCAGTTGCGATGTTTCTATAATTTCAGGAAATATTCAAAAAATCTCCAGATAGTCAAGATTTCAGTAAAGCCCTCTACATATTATTTTTCAAGGCTTCAGGCTGATCAAGTATTATTCTGAAGATCTTCTTCTTCTTCTTCTTCGCATTTCAAGCTTATTGCATATCGCATATTAGCTTATTGCGTGCTTTCAACATAGTGTTCTAGATGCACCTCCACAGTAATTAATTGAGAGCTTTCGATGCCTGTATCATTTTTGCATTGGTATAATTGTGTGGCAAGTCCAATCATACTTCTATGCCCAGGGACGTCGAGAAATTTTCCATCCCGAAATATTCCTAGACCGGACCGGGAATTGAACCCAACTACCTCCAGCATGGTCTTGCTTTGTAGCTGCGCCTTTACCGACTGAGCTAAGGGAGGCCCTGAAGATATCCAACCATTTAAAATATAAATAACGTCTCTTAGATATTCATCTGAAACGGCAGGTTGATCAGGAAGATTAAAAAATCTCCAGCTGATCGAAGATTACAATTAGTGCGCTTAAAGGAGTGCATTAAGGATTCAACAGACAAGGCATTTTCTTGTAGGTGATCTTAGAGGATATCTAAGTATTATAAAAAATTGGCAAAAATAGGGTCATCCACGAAATTCATCGGTCCTGAACCATTCTTTGGACTTTCTTTTTGTGCTTTAAAAATGGAGCTAAAAAACTGGGAAAAAACAAAGTTACAGTACAACTGGACCAGTACCTTAAACTCTCGGCAATCTAAACGTTTTATAAAGCCGAACGCTTTTCATACACAAAAGTTACTTAATCTTTCAAAAAAAGATTTGAGTACATACACTGTCCTTGTAAATATCACCTGAAAATCATTGGTAAACTTCATGAAGATAAATGTCGCTTTTGTAACTTAAAGAGTGAAAGCTCTGAACATTTGCTGTGTGACTGTGTTGCACTATTTCATAAACGATGCAGATATCATGATAAGGGTCTGATGAGACCTTGGGAAATCTGGGCTGCTGCTCCCAATCAGGTAATAAATTTCATAAGGAATGTATTACCGGCTTGGGATGATTGCTTACAACAGTAGAGGTAGTTACTCAAACAATAGTGGCTTACCGCTACGTTATGGCATAAATAAAAAGAGGATACACCACAATAGATCAAAGTAATGGTCGCGGTGGTATTATGTCCCCAACATAGGAAAAAAAAGTATTATAAAAAAATGATATCTATACTCTTCTAATAAAAACGAAGACTGGATGCAGACAAAATATCATTTCGATCGTTTATACAATGTGACAGACAGGCATGGAAAATCATGTACACTCATTTCGTGCTGATGATGAACAAATTAGAGGCTAATGAATATAAATGAATTCAAGAAATGAATGTAAATGATTTTCCATGCCTGGTGACAGACCCTGATCGTAATTTGTGGAAAAGTAGGGGACTAAACATCCGTCCAGGATCAATTTTATTTTTATACAGACGGTTCAAGATTGCATAATCGTGTAGGAGCAGGAGTAACTGGTTCAGGGATAGATATATCAATATGTATGAGTAACTGGTATACCGTGTTCCAATTCTTGAAGGCTCTGTAATATGCTTGCTTAGAAATTAGAGGCATTTGAATATCTGCAGTAGCAGCTGAGTAGCCTTAAATGCTTTAAAATCAGCAACATGTAATTCAAGACTAGTATGGGAATGTGCTATGACACTTTAGAAATTGGCCTGTCGAAACCAAGTAAACCTGTATTGGAATCCTGGTCCTGCGGAATTCAAAGAAATTAAAAAACCCGCCACGTTAGCAAGGCTAGGATCATCTTTTTTTCCCTTGATTTGTTTTCCGTGCAGAGCATCAATGCTACCGATGATAGGGAGGCAGCTCCTACACCTGTACCCTACCTATCGACCCATCAACTTATAGACCGGGGACCAACGGCTTTCCTTCCTTAGGAAGGCGTGATCAGAGATGTTATGCCTCAGAACATCCCGGCGTCGCCAACTGGAATTGAAACCAGGCCTGCTGGGGGTAATCACGCTTACCGGCGCCACTAGGATCATCTCAACAATTCATAGAACCAAAAAAATTCTGTGAAGTTTCTGTGGAGATCAAGAAATGGGGAAAAAAGTGAAAGTGGAAACCAACTGGGACAACACTTCCATTGCTAAGCAGTCGAAACGTTTTATAAATCCGAACATATCAATGACTAGCAAAATTCTTGAATCATAAAAAAAGATCTCATTGTCTATACTCGGTTACACCAGCAGGAGAAAATAACTTATGAATACCTAATTCTGTTCCTGATTCCAAAATTTGGTGTTAATCAGCCTGACATAAGAGGTAAAATACCAAAACATAATACCAAAAAAAATGTTCCCAATACCAAATAATGAAAATGCAATACCAAGCAATACCACACAGGTAAACTTTTGGTAGAAAAGGAAGACTCTGACCTGCAAAATATGCTGCAGTGCTGCAATCTTCAATAAACGGCGTATTTTCTGGATAATGGGCTGGCAGAACCCTTTGATATTTGGAATGCTTGTCACAGTCAAGAAATACATTTCATTCGAAATGTAATTCCTGGCTGAGAAAAGGCTTTTGGTCAGTCCATGCTGGTCACTTCACACATTCTCTTATCCGTTTTCGGAATTGTCACAGGATGTCAGCCCTTCACAGCATAATCCGAATCGCGTTTGCTTCTCCGACTTCGGCAATTCAGTATATTTTGATTGGTTTACGACGTGAGAGATTCGTGGAATTCTAGAGCATCATCGCTCAATGATTGCTCTGCTGCAAAGTTTGGAGAAGTTGATTCAGCAAGATCGTTCTTCACCGATGGATCACTCTTAGAATCACTAATAACGATTTCCATAGCGCCTCTTGAATGCTTCAAGCTCTTTGTTTCTAATATTTCGCTGGACTGGCGACAATACATAATACGCTAGAGACTATCGCTTCACTATCACCGGATCACTATTTCATTTTTACGAATAGTCTCAGTTCTGTAGCGGCTATTTGCTTCATAGGCCGATAAAGCACTGCTCGTATTTGCTCATGGAAATACAAGAGCTTCTAAGTGCTTTATCTTTACGTTCTTTTGTGAGCACCTTTGCATGGGTCCCATCTGATCGCTTGATTTCTGACAATGAGAAAGGCGAAATTTACGATCGATAAATCGTCTACAATGATGTTTTCTTCATTCACCGTCAACAGTCACTCGCTAGCTGGCAACCATGGTTGCCAAGTACCCTGATTTATCAGAATTTACCCTGATATTTTTCTCCATCCTGATAAAAAATAAAGGCCTCATTTATCTTGATTTTTATTTGAAAAAAAGTAAGAGGTTGTATCCAAGACTCGACCGTAGATTTCACGTAGGATTACGTGCTCGGTATCAATATTTGGCGATTATGTTAGGGAAACCACTATTTGCAGGCAATCGGTGATAATTTTGATCACCATTGCAACAGTTGGATATTTGTGTTATTTTCAATAGTGACCTATTAAAAATTGATAAAGTATTCATTTTAGCAGCTTTGTAGAAAAATTACTAATCAATTGGCTTGTTAAGAATTAAAATCCATCCGCTATTGACAGAGTTATAAGTGATCACAACCTGACCACTTTTCGTAACGCGGTCGATTTTGTTTTTTGTTTTTGTTTTTTTTTTTATTGCATCCCCATCCCCGAAAGACGTAATCCTACGTCAAAAACCCTGATTTATCCTGATTTTAAATAATTGATGCTCATCACTTCCAAAAAATTCCACTACCTGATAGTGGTGGTATTATTTGTGGGCGAGCTACGAATTACGTCACACCAAAGATCAAATGCATTGTTTACAAAAGCTTATACGTCCCTTCGAAGAAGTAATCAAGAGATAGCTGTTTAGAAAATGGTATTTAAAAAATATGCATTTTACTGAAGTAGATCAAAAGAGACGAACCAGTTTAAGGCTGAAAGTCCCTGTAATGAAGCCGAACAAAAATAGTTCAAGCTCCACAAAGACTCAACCAACCGCATACCAAAACCATACCGATAAAATTTGAATGGCTAATAAAATGGCCCCAAAATTGCACATTGTCTGGAAATCTGGGGGCTCACCAAATGATAAGGGAAATGGATGTAATGTCGGCCTAAATGCCCCTAATTTGGACCCATACATAAATTCAGCAATCGACTAAATTTTCAATAGCGACCAAAAATATCCATTAGTACCGTCCCAATGAAGCATTCATCTAGATAAAATTGATAATTAGCAGATTTTTAGCGATGGGCCAACATTAGAGCCATTTCCCCTACATAAGAGTGCTACAAACAAACCTTTGGGAAATGTTGTTTAGAGGTAGTCCCGAATATATTCTTGAAAAAAAGTTCATTTTCCATTGCTATAATATCGAAAAAAATGAAACCTAACCCTTTTAAATTTTCTACAGATTTCTAAGGGTCCAAACTATTAGAGAATCAAATTTTTTCGCATGTTTTGGATCAAAGAATCCCAATAAGGTAAGTGATCCTATTATTGGCCTATAGTCCTATTTTGGGTCTAACGCAAAAACTCAGTCGTAAAAGTAGGTTTAGGCCTGATTTTTCTGCTGTAATAAAGTTAATGAATTGTATAATATCATTAGTAAATCAAAATAAGTGACATGTTGCTTCAATCAGGCATGGAAAATCATTTGCATTCATTTCGTGCATTAATTTACATTCATTTGTCCCTAACTTTTTTCAACAACAGAATTCTGCAAAATAACACATGGAGTTTTTGTAGGTTTTCTTATTAATTACAACTTTTGTTAACAACTCAAATCTGTATCTCTTATGCATGACGAACCAGAGCGAACAGAAGCCACTACTGTTTTTCAGTGAATGTATTTTACATTCACTGAAAAGCAGTTACAACTTCTGCCCGCTCTAGTTCGTGATGCATAAGAGATACAGATTTGAGTTCTGGGCAAAAGTTGTAGCTAATAAGAAAACCTACAAAAACTCCATGTGTTATTTTGCAGAATTCTGTTGTTGAAAAAAGTTAGGGACAAATGAATGTAAATTAATGCACGAAATGAATGCAAATGATTTTCCATGCCTGGCTTCAATCCCGAGTTTTAGCGTTAGACCCAAAATAAGAGCATAGGCTGAGAATAGATTCCGTTCCCTATGTATCTAGGAAATTTTGAAAAGAAATTCTGGAATTCATCTAAGAAAATCCAGTTCAATCTCAGTCGGCAGTAAAGCCGGTCCCCGGTCCATGAATTGATGGGTCGATAGGAAGGCCCGTTCCGATCGACCCATCAATTCATGGACCTGGCTGGCCCCAGGTGTGGAAGCTGTATTGTCAGACCACCAATAGAAAAAAAAGTTTTCAAATGTTGTACCAAATACTAATATTTTATATTTGGGTACTATTCAACAATACATAAAAATGGTAAGTTAAAATTCATATTTGTATGACATCGTAAAATGAATTTTGTTATTTTACTTAAACTGTTGAAATAACACTTTAAAGTAGGGTGACTCATCTCACTGCGTCCTAGCAAGAAGTACGGTCGACTTGTTTCGCGCTCCGTTGTTTTGGAAGTTTTCTCGGTATTCGCTTGATATAAATTATCAGTTTTTTTCTCACTAAGTGACTCCTGGCATAGTTCCCGGTAAATTGATCGAAAAGTGAGTTTTTTTTGTAGTAGAAAGTGTCATTTTCGGAACGATTAATCCGTGCTATTGGTAATTCGCAAACCAATTTGGGCATCATCGTTGCGTGGTCACGCATACGCGCTCACGCATACCCGCCCACGTATCATCATCATCGAGTGTGAGCACCCGATTCTACATCTACATCGTTCATCAATCATCGTGCGCCTGTGTGCGCTGAGTACCGAGCCTCGATCAAGTGCACCACAACGAAGTTAATCCACGCAGCGCGTCTCTTCCAGCCATCTGTGTAAACGCCTACACATATAACGCTCGGTGGTAGTAGTATAGGATTATCAGATAAGTTTTTGTTTTTTTCTTGTTTCTTTTCCTCCCCCATTAGTTAAATTTTCATTTTGTATTTCTGTGTTTGTAGTGTTTTCTGTGTATTGTGTTTGTGCGTTCAGTGGGAGAGCGTTTTGCGCTCCCACTAGTTGAACAAAATGGATGTTTTGTCAGAAGACGACATGGATGACCATTCATCTCAGAATAATGATGATGTCATCCCTGGTTCGTCGTCTCAGTCTGACAATGGGCAGGCTGAGAAAAGCTCCAGATTGCGGGCCTACCCGAATGACTCGACTGGCCCATGGGTTGTCTATTTTCAGCCCAAAAACAAACCTTTGAATGTTGTTCAGATATCTGATGATCTGACAAAGCGATTCTCTGCCGTGACCGAAATAACGAAGGTTAGGCACAACAAACTTCGTGTGACCGTCGCTAACCTGAAACAGGCCAATGAAATTGCTGTTTCCCAGTTTTTCACACTGGAATATAGGGTGTACATTCCAGCCTCTGATGTGGAGATCGAAGGCTGGTCACTGAGGCGAGCCTGAACCCCGAGATACTGGAGAAGCAAGCGGTTGGCCGATTCAAGAACCCCTTGCTTCCTCCGGTAAAGATACTGGCCGTTCATAGAATGAAGTCAGTATCGCTCAGCGAGGGTAAAAAGAGTTTTACCCCCACAGACTCGTTTCGGGTGACCTTTTCTGGATCTGCCCTTCCTCAATACATCGAGCTGGGAAAACTTCGTCTTCCTGTGCGGTTGTTTGTACCTCGGGTCATGAACTGCCAGAATTGTAAGCGGTTGGGACATACGGCCTCCCACTGCGGCAACAAGGCACGCTGCTCCACATGCGGGGAGAAGCATGAGGATGGCGCCTGCGCAGCTACTGCACCAAAATGCGTGTACTGCAATGGAACTCCTCCTCATGCTCTCTCGTCGTGCCCGGCGTACAAACAGCTCGGGGACAAAATGAAACGCTCCCTTAAGGAACGTTCCAGGCGGTCTTTTGCAGAAATGCTTAAGACAGCCAAGCCATCGACCAACGAAACAAATCCCTTCGCTCTTTTGTCAGATGACGAGTCTGGCTCTGACTTGGCTGAGGAGGGAGTTTCTTTCAGTTTTCCGGAAGGTTCTGCCCGGAAACGAAAACGCATCCGTTCGCGGAAAGTTGCAGATCAAGAACCCCAAATCAGCTTGCCCAAATCAAGGAGTGGTGGAAAAAAGGAGACTTCTACTCCTCCTGGATTCCGCAGAACTGATTATACCCAGGATTTTCCACCTCTTCCGGGGACATCCAAAACCCCTGATGCCCCAATTTTAAGAACAGAAACCCCTTCTTCATCTGGGCTGTTCTCATTTGATGACATTGTGGACGGTATTCTCAAATACCTCAACATTTCTGATCCTCTGAAAAGCATTGTCCTCACATTGCTTCCGACTGTGAAATCCTTCTTGAAGCAATTGACTTCAAAATGGCCCCTTCTTGCAGCTATCATCTCCTTCGATGGATAATTTTCCAAACGAGGTCGGGGATTTGATCACTGTTCTACAGTGGAATTGTCGAAGTCTTATTCCGAAATTAGATTCGTTCAAGTATTTAGTCCATAACAATAATTGCGATGCATTTGCCCTCTGTGAAACATGGCTTTCTTCAGAAATTGATCTCCCTTTTTTTGATTTTAACATTATTCGATTGGATCGTGAGGATTCACGTGGAGGAGGGGTACTTTTGGGGATCAAAAAGTGCCATTCCTTCTATAGAGTGAATCTTCCCGAATTCCCCGGTATTGAAGTTGTCGCATGTCAGGCTACCATTAAAGGTAAGAGCCTTTGTATTGCTTCTGTATATATTGCTCCTAGAGTCTCTGTTAATCGCAAACAACTTTTCGACATATGTGCGGTACTTCCCGCTCCATGGTTGATCATGGGAGATTTTAACTCCCACGGTACAGGCTGGGGGGAGCTGTACGATGATAACCGTTCTACTTTGATTTATGATCTCTGCGACAACTTCAACATGACAATACTTAACAATGGAGAAGTAACACGTTTGGCTGGTCCATCCTCGAATGGTAGCAGATTAGACCTCACCTTTTGCTCCAATTCACTATCGTTGGATTGCACTTGGCATGTAATCCAGGATCCACACGGTAGTGATCATTTGCCGATCAAAATTTCGATTGCCAGTGGGTTCAACTCGTCAGAATCCGTTAACGTCGCGTATGATCTAACCCGTAACATCGATTGGACTAAGTTCCAATCCGCGATAGACGATACAGTATCGTCAGTGGAAGAGCTTCCGCCGTTGGAGGAATATAATTTCCTCTCTAATCTCATCGTCGACAGCGCACTTCAAGCTCAAACACGACCGGTGCCGCGATCGTCTATTCGTAAGAAAACACCATCGCTCTGGTGGGATCAACAATGCACGGAGGTTTACCGTAAAAAGTCCGACGCGTTTAAACTTTTTCGGAAACGCGGAACACGCGAGCATTTCGACGCATACACATCTCTTGAACGCGAACTCAAGAGCCTCATCAAGGCCAAAAAACGGGGTTACTGGCGGCAGTTTGTAGACGGATTGTCGCGCGAAACGTCTATGAATACGCTTTGGAGTACGGCGCGAAGAATGCGTAACCGGTCTACTAACAACGAAAGCGAGGAATGCTCGGATCAATGGATTCTTAAATTCGCGCGAAAAGTGTGTCCGGATTCCGTGCCGTCGCAGTTGATTCCTCGCGAAACCGCGAATTCGGTAGACGAAATCAGTCAGCTTTTTTCAATGGTGGAACTTTCACTCGCTCTCCTTTCGTGTGGCAATTCTGCCCCGGGATCTGATAGAATCAAGTTCAACTTGCTGAAAACCCTCCCAGACGTCGCTAAGAGGCGCATGTTGAACTTGTACAATCAGTTCTTGGAGCTCAATATTGTTCCCGACGATTGGAGACGAGTAAGGGTGATAGCCATTAAAAAGCCTGATAAACCCGCGTCGGATCACAATTCGTATCGGCCCATCGCGATGCTGTCGTGTATTCGGAAATTGATGGAGAAAATGATCCTTTTTCGTCTCGACAAATGGGTTGAGACGAACCACCTTCTTTCAGATACTCAATTTGGTTTCCGTAGGGGTAAGGGAACGAACGACTGTCTCGCGTTGCTTTCCTCGGAAATTCAGTTAGCTTTTGCTAAGAAAGAGCAAATGGCTTCTGTGTTCTTGGATATCAAGGGGGCTTTTGATTCAGTATCCGTTGAAGTTCTTTCAGAGAAACTCCACGTTTGTGGATTGTCTCCATTAATTAATAATTTTTTGTACAATTTACTGTCAGAAAAACATATGAGCTTTTCTCATGGAAACTCTACAGCTTTTCGATTTAGCTACATGGGTCTCCCCCAAGGCTCATGTTTAAGCCCCCTTTTGTACAATTTCTACGTTAGAGAAATTGACAATTGTCTTAGTGACAATTGCACGTTGAGACAACTTGCAGATGATGGCGTAGTGTCTATCACAGGGCCAAAAGAGGTTGACCTGCAAGGACCCTTACAGGATACCTTGGACAATTTGTCTACTTGGGCTATCCAGCTAGGTATCGAATTCTCCACGGAGAAAACTGAGTTGGTCGTTTTTTCTAGGAAGCATAGCCCAGCACAACCGAAGCTTCAACTTTTGGGTAAACCGATCACTCATTCCATGTCCTTTAAATATCTTGGGGTCTGGTTCGATTCCAAATGCACCTGGAGATCCCACATTGAGTATCTGAGACGAAAATGCCAACTAAGGATCAATTTCCTTCGATCAATTACCGGAACGTGGTGGGGAGCCCATCCACAAGATCTTCTGACGTTGTACCGGACAACGATTTTATCGGTTTTAGAGTACGGTAGTTTTTGCTTCCAGTCGGCAGCTAAAACGCACATCATCAAGCTGGAACGGATCCAGTATCGTTGTCTTCGTATCGCGTTAGGATGCATGCACTCGACTCATACTATGAGTCTCGAAGTGCTGGCGGGCATGTTGCCACTATCCGTCCGTTTTTCAGAGTTATCTCTGAGGCTCCTCACCCGTTGCGAAGTAATGAACCCACTGGTGATCGAAAATTTTGAGAAGCTTCTGGAGCTAAATCCTCAAACATGTTTTATGACTTTGTACTACCTATATTTAACACAGGATGTCAGCCCTTCAAGAAATATTCCCAATCGTGTAATATTCTCCGATTTCGGCAATTCAGTGAATTTTGATTTATCTATGACGCAGGAAATCCGCGGAATTCCAGAGCATCATCGTTCTATGATTGCTCCGTCATTATACGCTGCAAAGTTTGGCCATGTTGATTCTGCAAGAACGTTTTTCACAGATGGATCTCTAATAGAGGAGTCCGCTGGTTTTGGTGTATTTAATGAATTTCATAGCGCCTCTCGAAAACTTGAAGCTCCTTGTTCTGTGTATGTGGCTGAACTGGCAGCAATTCACTACACTTTGGAAACAATTGCTTCACTTCTTCCAGACCACTACTTTATTTTTACGGATAGTCTCAGTTCTGTCGAGGCTATCCGTTCCATTAGGCCGGTAGAGCACTTCTCGTATTTTCTCTTGAAAATACGAGAACTGCTTAGTACTTTATCCGTGCGCTCTTTCATCATCACCTTCGCGTGGGTCCCTTCGCATTGCTCAATTTTGGGCAATGAGAAGGCGGATTCACTTGCGAGGGTGGGCGCTATGGAAGGCGACATTTATGATCGACAGATCGCCTATAGTGAATTTTTCTCTATTTATCGTCAGCAGTCGCTCGTTAGCTGGCAACATCAATGGAGTGAAGGGAGCTTGGGACGATGGCTACATTCAATTATCCCTAAGGTGTCGAAGTTTGCATGGTTCAAAGGGTTGGACTTGAGTCGAGACTTCATACGCGTGATGTCTCGTCTCATGTCCAATCACTATTGTCTAAACGCTCACTTGTTCCGTGTGGGGTTGGGAGACAGCAATCTCTGTGAATGTGGACAAGGTTACCAGGACGCTGATCACATCCTTTGGTCTTGTGCGGAGTATCGTGGAGTCAGATCACATTTTTATGATTCCCTTCGGGCTCGAGGTAGACAACCTAATGTTCCAGTTCGGGATATTTTGGCTAGACGCGATCTGGAGTTTATGAAACTCATATATGTTTACTTTAAGGATATTAACCTTAGATTGTAAGTTTGATTAACCTTGTGTTTAGTTCGTATTTTGTACGTGTGGGTTTTTTTTTCAATGTTTGTTTTCAAGATGAATAGAAATAATTTCATGCTTTAGGATTAATTAAATAGTTGTATCGTAAACCACATTTCAAACCTCCTTCTTCCCTTTTCCCATCCAAAAAATTGTAAATCTCCACTAACCTCGAGACAACCGCGAGTACTCGGTCCAGTTCCTTTAACTTTAAATTTAAGACAGTAATAATGTATAACGCAAAGAATAACTCGGCTCTGTAAAGTTTATTCGATTGAGCCTGTACAAATAAAGTAATTATATAAAAAAAAAAAACACTTTAAAGTAAAAATGTAAACCAAAAATTATGATCAACTCAGAAATAAAATTCCCAATTCAATGCAATTCCGAACCAGTCTGCCACAACTATGTGCAATCAGAAAACTTTCGATTTCAATCTTTGCTACCCGTGTGCAACAACACACTGCAGCTGCCAAGCGACATCAAGCAAAACAGGCTCATAAATCTTCTAATCCTTCAGCAATTAGTATTCCAGACTCCCGCTCACGTGCTATCACATCCGGTCCGGTAGCCAAAGGGTAGTTTGATCTTGCACGTTTAAGGTTAGCAACATACACCGTACCGGTTGTTAGAACGCGCGAAAAGCCGGTCAAGATCGTACATTTACATATGTGCTAGAAGGCGAGAGCTTTTATCCGTCTGATCTTTCCGTTCCACAACGGCACAGTGAGAGTAATGTTTAGGTAAATTGCACTAAATTGATTCAGATTATGTTATATCACTTAAGTAAATGCGAACACGGAACAGAGTTTAATGTACGCAAATTGGTACCGTCTTCCGTCGATTTCAAGCATGGAAAGCAAGTAGTATGGATTTTATGGTATTTCATCCACAAATCCCCGTTTCCATGTGACCTTTACTGATTCACGTTGACAACCGCCGAACACTGCTTACCTGTAATCAATATTTTAGGACTTTTCTTCCCTCCATTGGAGGAAAAGTATCTGGCCAGTTGAAATTGCTGCTGTTGCAGTTGTTGTTGCTGCTGTGAAGCAACCGTTGAACAACTTCCGCCAACCTGGCGGACTAGTCCAGCGGTCAGTAGCCTCCTCGGGATCATCCTAACGACAATAACCGCACTCTCACACGCCCACGCACTATCTCGCGAAAAACGAAAAAACGTGTGCGATCAACCGAACGGCTCACGGAAAACTGTTTTCCACGCCACACAAATTGTCCGTTTGGGGCAATTCTTCTTTTACAAGGATCGATTGACAGCCAGCCACGATTGACTTGTCCCCGACCGGGAGATGACCGATGGAAGCCGTACAAAGAAAAAAAAATGTTCGGTCAAAAATAACTCCCACACACTTACTCTCCAAATTGGTTTGGCCAAAAGTAGCACCGCGACGCACTTGTCCCGAACGAAAATACGCTCCGATAAGACAACGATGACGACGACGACAACGATGACAGGATGAAGGTTGCCTTTTCTTGACGAAATTATTTCAAGACCACGAACGCGGATAAGGGACAGAACTCCAATGCGTGCGGCTACTTTCGCAAAAACCCAACAGGACGAACTGACTCCCGGGATCGTTGATTCGCAACTGACCGCGAGATATGCGCGAGAGTCCAGTTCATCAGGGCAATTTGAATATTAAGTTTGATCGAATTTCGCTGCGCTCGCTTGGTGATCCGTCTGAATGGAACGCGGTATGCGAAATTGAAGACTTCGTTGCAAATATAAAATGAAGCAATCTAATATTGCACGCGATCCATCTCGATTTCATAACACCGTCTTGGATAAATTACGATACAAGTTGCTGTTTGGTTGGTGATAGTAACCGGCACTGAGGTGTAACCTGCTGGAAGGCTGGAAAGAAGTAGCGTATCGTTGCTCGCTGCTGCCATTTCACGTGCTTTTCGTCGCGTTTTGTTGCTAATGGTATGGAGGTTGTTTGTTCATCAGGCCATCAGGCTGGAAGAAACATCACCAGACCCGGTGATACAAGGAAAGGATTCGCATAAAAACAACTAAGCGGTCGCATGGTGGGAAAAAATGGATAAAATGGCCATTTGTTCCCAAAAAAAGTACTTTAGTTAAGTTCAAAATTCTCCCACAACTCAGCACTATAGTGTAGCTTGAAACAAAATTCAATCAAAACTGTAAAAAATTTCCACGATAAGTTTAGTGATTGTTGATCTTTAGAGTACTTTCCCTAATTACATTGATTTTCAGAAAATTTCCTATTCGTTTGATGATGTTTTATCATGAATCAAAAACAGACTAAATAATGATAGATAAAAATCATGCGGGGTAAGGTCGGCCCCTCCTATGGGTGAGAGGGGCCACTTGGAATATATCATGATCCTTGCCATATGAAAGGTTACTGTCTTCGGCAAAATTGCACAGTAGGTCAAGGCGGATAGAGAACAGTAGTACAAAATTTTCTCACTATGCGACGCTAGTGTGTAAGTGAATTTCTTGTATGACATATATCTTGAGAACTTTACTATTTAGAATTTTTTCGTCTCGGGAAAGTTGTTCAGGTGATCAATGTCTTCACATTTGTGGGTTAGTTAGTTCACCCGAGCAAAGTTAGATATCAAATTGAAATCAGAATTTGCTGTTATGATGTAACTTATTTTGAATACTCTATTTGATTTCATTTTGGTTGACTTAACGGTTAACACAGCAAACATGAGAGCAACATTTTAAACTGTCGAATCAAACGGAAAACTAATCCTGCTTTCAATTAAATCAATTTAATTGCTGATTTTGCATTCATAATGTTTAACTGAATACGGGCCTGGAGCATCCATGCTTTTCACGCTGAAAGACTTGATCTCAAATCTCACCTCGGTTTAGTCACGAATGACCTAAAATGTGTTAAACAAAACAAATAAACGACATATGAACTTAAATCAAATTTTAAACAAGAAATTAACAGCAGAACTTCAAGTTAAGTTGCTTTAATTTAAAATGTCTTGACTGCATAATGAAAGCACAATATGAAATCAGACTTCTGTCGCGACAACTGAAATCAAAATGAGTTTTCATTATGATAGGAACTGCAAACTTTAATATCGATTTGCTTTCATTTTGTTAACCGACTTTGCTCGTGCAGAAGTCTCTCACTACGTGACACTAGTCTACGTGTGGACTTCTGGTGAGGATTTAAATATATAGCTTATAGATGCAGAAAGTTTACATGTACACAACCGCCGCGTAGTGAGGGAATTCCTAATTTACTTTTGCACCATCACCATTTGGAATGCCTTGATCATCTTACTAAGCTTCTTAGACGTCCTGAATCTAGTTTTAGGAATTGACTGCTTTTACGGATGTTCTGGATTCTCTGCCAGATTCATCGGGGTCTCCATATCACGAACTCATACTGATTACAGAACTACAAATGTTTTCGAAAAAAGCCTGACATATTACAGAATTTTGAATATATATTATATTGATTATTGAAAAAACGAAATATTTTCAAAGTGATTTTATGTTGCTTCATATGCGAAGTTTGCGATTTTCAGATTTTTTTATTAGCTAGAGAATGGTCTTTAGGAGAGGGTAGGTAGATAGTTCCGTTAGAGTACGGCATTATGAAAATTGAATAGAAGTTGAAATGAGCGAAGTGTCATAAATGCGACAGTACAAAGTCAAACGCACACCTTTCGCCTAACCCGTACGATGTACGCGGAGATTTGAAGTATGTCTTCAAATCTACAGGCAAAAAGTGTGCGCCTGCCTTTGTTTCATCACTACCTAAAGCCCCACGTTGCCGAAAGCATTTCCAGTCGATGGTGTGTTATAATGCAATTCTTGTTTACCCAACTATTGTGTTGCTCCTCTCGTCATGACCAACGTAGTCATCTCAGAGAGAAAGCAGTAGGGTGCTTGTTGCCTACTGTACCATCATCAGCATTGTTGACGGCTACTCCCGCCTTGAGTTGTTACATTCAAAGTGTTTTTATGTTACTTCATACGCGAAGTTTGCGATTTTCACAGTTGGTTGGAAATGCTATCTAACATGTTAATCAAAGAAAAGAAAAACACATAGTAGCCATGATTTTTGTGCTCTATTATTTGTGCCAGAAACACCAGCTGTTCAATGAGCATAATCATAAGACACCAGCGACTTGAATCATAAATAACTTTTGTTCCTTACATTCTATTGAAAAGTGGTTTTTAACAAAGTTGTAGCTGATAAAATTTTCTACAAGCACAGTTATCCGTTTTCAAAGAAGCACGATGGTGAATTGTTAGATAGATATGAACAAAAAAAAAGTAAGGGGTTGTATCCAAGACTCGACCGTAGATTTGACGTAGGATTACGTGCTCGGTATCAATATTTGGCGACTATGTGCTTGAGGGAAGCTATTGACAGAGTTATAAGTGGTCAAAACCTGATCACTTTTGGTAACGCGGTCGATTTTGTTTTTTTTTTTTAATTGCATCCCCAATATGTTACCGAGAGTCGTAATACTATGTCAAAATGTAAACTTTGCGGGAGACGATGTCATAACACTCGAATGCAATTTTGTGAAATATGAAGTAAAACAAATCCTAGCTAGTTCTGCATGATGATTTTGTTTGATTGTATTTATTTGTAAAGTCACCGGGAAATACCAGCTGGCGAATTGTTTTTTTATGATAATTCCTTGCTTGAAAACAGGCAAAAACTCACTAACAGGCTGTTTTTTTCATGGTATACGGAGTGCTAATTCAATAATCAATTAATTATCTCAACATTTACTGGCAGATAGTTCATAAATGTTGGTAACATAGGGGAAATGGATGTAATTTCGGCTTAAATGCCCCTAATTTGGGATTCATACATAAATTCAGCAATCAACTAAATATTCAATAGCAACCAAAAATATCCATTAGTACCGTCCCAATGACGCGTTCATCTGGATAAAATTGATAAATAACAGATTTTCAGCGATGGGCCCAATCTTTTAACCGTAGGCCAACATTAGAGCCATTTCCCCAACAAAAAATCCATAATCCATATTAAATTTCCTATGTAAGTGCCGATCGAAACAAACTTTTTGACGTCACTACAACCATCTTCATCACTTAACCATTTTGTCAAGCTTCTGCATTCATGTTCCATCAGATGTCACTGCTGTTGTTGGCGGTGGCATCTATCGGAAACTACACATAATTTGTTTTCCAATAATTGTTCACAGAGGACAGTGCAGTGCAAAACATGTCTGGTACCTCTATATATGCATTTAGATTAACAACCGAAGTCCCTCCTTCTTTACACATTGTGCACTCAAAATAGCTCACCCCTCACAAATTTCCTTCCGAATTATATTAATGGGGCAGGGCAGAAAGTATCGTTTGTGCAGAATATGTAAAAAAAAAGAGGGACTCGAATGTTAATCTAAATGCATATATAGAGGTACCAGACATGTTTTGTAGTTTCAGGTACTCTATCTTGTAATCTATGAAATGGAAATCACAAATTGGGTGTCATAAAAAACATGGCATGTTGAGAGATTGAGAGCTAATTTTCTGCCACAAAATGGAATTGTTTGGCTTTCTGGGGATTCGTAATAAAGCAGGTAAAACTGTATGGGGAAAAATCATTTATATTAAACAATAATTTCCGGAAAAAATGAATGTCCCTGACTAATTTATTTAGCTTGTCGTTCACTTTTTTGACCTGAATATGCACCTGACGCAAATTATTCCCATTTCTATATGTGGATTTTTTTTTTCCTACCAGCGGAACAGCGCCGTCTCTGGAAAATGGGCGGACGATATGATTAATCTCACCAATACATTCGGGCCTACAATTCCACACCTTCTATAGACCAGGTTGAGCCTTGATAGCTAGCTGCTTGCAGGAACTGATGACCTTGACAAATGTACAAATAATACTCTTTAAAAAATTTATGGTGGTCCTGAAAAGGACCGTTTTGTCGTGATGGTTGGCTGAGCTGAGCACGACGAGCTACTGATTCCGATCCTAGCCTAGCGGTGGGACTTCTTCCTCCTTCTCTATGGTTGCTCGCTGCTTGCAGGCAGCCTTTCGTTGTTACTGGAGAACAATGGTCAACGCCACACGCTGAAAGCACTCCTGCTGCTACAACTGCTGCTGCTGGTACCGATGACCGAACACCACCACACACGGTAATTGAATGAGCACCGTTCAGTGGCACCGCATGGAATTCGATTTTTAAGTCTGTGTTAGGGAATGCGCTGTTTACGGGCAATCGGTGATAATTTTGATCACCATTACAACAGTTGGACATTTGTGTAATTTTCAATAGTAATTGGACTTTGCTCGGGAAGTCAGTACCTTACTAAAGGTGTTAAAATTTTGGGAGGTTTATCAGAACCCATAGGAACCTTTTGAGCACAGTGGAGCAAAAATTTCAAATATTGCGTCAGTTTAATGGGTCCGTAAGTTCGGCGTGTTAATCCTATGGAAGTGGCCCATAATTGTGGGTGACCCATAATACTAGGGTGACTGTAGTTGTTTTTTTTTTAAGATATTAAGAAGCAAAGTAAACAAGATCGGAAGGACACGTGTGTATGAGAAAATTTTCCAAAAAAAAAAATACGGCGATAGGTGGGATGTGAACCCACAAATCCCATTCACGGGTGCGTTTCCAATTATACTACTAGGCTACCGCTTGACTGTACACGAGTATTTGGCTAATGAACGTATAGCATTCAAATCCGTTTCAGCTAAGGTAGAGAACTACTTCGGCCTATTCGCTCATTTTGGGCCTATCGAGCAGATAACTTCAAATAAGTCAATGATTTCGGAGTTAACAAGTCAATTATGGTTTTGGTACGATACTTTAGTTAATAAGCTACCGAACGAAGTCAATGAGAACGCGTGATATGAAGGTTTGCACCCATAATTCACAAAAACAAAAGAAGCGCTCGGACCGAAACAATTTTTATCTTCATTCGATAGGCCGAAGTGAATTCATTGGCGTTTCAATGGCGTTTCAATGCGTTAGGCCGAGTTTAGAATCCGTAGGCCGAGTTTGCGTCAAGAAGCACTGTTAGACTTTTGACAATATCTCAACGATTGGTTTCTCTTCATCAAATCTTACAGAAAAGTAAATACATTTGGAAGCCCTCAGTAATAATAACTGCGCTAGATTAAGAACGACTAAGTGCGGGTTGTGCTTAATAAGCCGGAAATGCATTTTATTCGCAAGCGTTTTCTAATATATATACAGTTCGAAAAAGTAGTGAAAATGTTCGTTACTATGATGAACATAAATGGAGCGTCATATATCATACAAGCTTACATTATAGATCGTGTAAATTTATGAGACAATTAATGAAATATTCAAAATAGTGTATGCAACCATCCATCTTTGTAAGCAACATTTCTTACTTACCTTACCAATCAGGCTAAGGCCTTGTTGTCCTCTGCTGTCCGAAGAAGTCGTCTCCACTCTACTCGATCCATGGCCACAGTTCGCCAGCCTCGTAGTCTGCGAAGGGTCCGCAGGTCACCTTCTACTTGGTCGATCCACCTTGCCCGCTGCGCGCCTCTTCTTCTTGTTCCTGTTGGGTCGCTTTCTAGAACCATTTTCACTGGGTCGTCGTGCGGCATTCTTACGACGTGCCCAGCCCACCGTAGTCGCCCAATTTTTGCAATGTGGACGATGGATGGTTCTCCCAGCAGCTGGTGCAATTCGTGGTTCATTCGCCTCCTCCACGTTCCGTCATCCATCTGCACTCCACCGTAGATGGTACGCAACACCTTCCGTTCGAAAACACCAAGGGCGCGTTGGTCCTCCACGAGCATAGTCCAGGTCTCGTGGCCGTAAAGGACCACCGGTCTAATCAGCGTCTTGTAGACAGTCAACTTCGTGCGGCGGCGAATTTTTTTCGACCGGAGCGTCCTCCGGAGTCCAAAGTAGGCACGATTCCCTGCCATAATGCGTCTTTGAATTTCTCTGCTGGTATCATTTTCGGCGGTCACCAGTGAGCCCAAATACACGAACTCATCGACCACCTCGATTTCGTCACCGTCAATCTGAACTCGGGGTGGGAGGCTAACATTGTCTTCCCTAGAACCTCTTGCTTTCATATATTTTGTCTTTGATGCGTTGATGGCAAGTCCAATCCGTCTAGCTTCAGCCTTCAGTCTGATGTACGTTTCCGCCATCATCTCAAAGTTCCGTGCCATAATGTCAATGTCATCGGCGAAACCAAGGAGCTGGATGGACTTCCTGAATATCGTGCCACTCGTGTCTATCCCAGCTCTTCTGATCACACCTTCTAACGCGATGTTGAACAGCAGACACGAAAGTCCATCACCCTGCCGTAACCCCCTTCGAGATTCAAAGGGACTCGAGAGTGTCCCCGATACTCGAACAACGCACGTCACTCGATCCATCGTCGCCTTGACCAATCGCGTCAGTTTATCCGGAAATCCGTACTCGTGCATAATCTGCCATAGCTGATCTCGATCGATTGTGTCGTATGCGGATTTGAAATCGATGAACAAATGATGTGTGGGCACGTTGTATTCGCGGCATTTCTGCAGAACCTGCCGAATCGCGAAAATTTGGTCCGTGGTAGCGCGGGCACCCATGAATCCCGCTTGGTATTGCCCCACGAACTCTCTTGCATATGGTGACAGACGGCGGCATAGAATTTGGGAGAGTACCTTGTAGGCGGCGCTCAGCAGTGTGATCGCGCGGTAGTTGCAGCAATCCAACTTGTCGCCCTTTTTGTAGATTGGGCATACGACACCTTCCATCCACTCCTCCGGTAATATCTCCTCCTCCCAAATCTTGGCAATTACCAAGTGCAGCGCTCTAGCCAGTGCTTCACCACCGTATTTCAATAGCTCACTTGGTAGTTGATCTACACCAGTTGCTTTGTTGTTCTTCAGCCGACCGATCTCCTCCTCAACTTCTTGAAGATCAGGGGCCGGTAGCCTGTCGTCCTCTGCGCGTGCTCCAAGGTCTGTTGCCGTGCCACCTTCGTTTTCTGCTGCTTCACCGTTGAGGTGCTCGTCATAGTACTGCTTCCACCTCTCAATCACCTCACACTCGTTCGTGAGAAGGTTACCGTCCAAGTCCTTGCACATATCGGCTTGCGGCACGTAGCCTTTGCGCGAACTATTTAGCTTCTCGTAGAACTTCCGTGTGTCGTTTACGCGGTACAGATTTTCCATCGCCTCGCGATCTCGGTCTTCTTGCTGACGCTTCTTCCTTCGGAAAACCGAGTTTTGTCTGTTCCGCGCTTGTCTGTATCGCTCCACATTCAATCTCGTGCGGTGTTGCAGCATTCTCGCCCGTGCTGCATTCTTCTCCTCTACTAACAGTTTGCATTCGCCGTCAAACCAGTCATTTCTTCGGTCCGGGATTGCAGTACCTAGTGCCGCTGCAGCAGTACTACCTATGGCTGAACGGATGTCCCTCCAGCCATCTTCAAGAGAAGCTGCGCCAAGCTGCTCTTCCGTGGGTAGTGCAACTTCCAGCTGCTGCGCGTAGTCCTGGGCAACTCCGGTGTCCCGTAGTTGCTCAATGTTGGGTCGTGGCGTTCGACTTCGACGTGTGTTATGCACCGTCGAGAGTTTTGAGCGCATGCATACTGCAACTAGGTAGTGGTCCGAATCTATGTTCGCACTGCGGTACGTGCGGACGTTGATAATGTCGGAGAAGAATTTCCCGTCGATTAGAACGTGATCGATTTGGTTTTCTGTGTGTTGGTCAGGTGATCTCCAGGTGGCTTTGTGGATATCCTTGCGGGGGAAAAAGGTACTTCGAACTACCATACCCCGGGAGGCTGCAAAGTTCACGCATCGTTGGCCGTTGTCGTTCGATACGGCATGCAGGCTGTTTGGCCCGATTGCCGGTCTATACATTGCCTCCCGTCCTACCTGAGCGTTCATGTCGCCGATGACGATTTTGACGTCCCGTTGCGAACAGCCGTCGTACACCTGCTCCAGCTGCGCATAGAACGCTTCTTTCTCGTCGTCGGGTCTCCCTTCATGTGGGCAGTGCACGTTGATGATGCTGTAGTTGAAGAAACGGCCCTTAATCCTCAACTTGCACATCCTCGCGTTGATCGGCTGCCAACCAATCACGCGTTGGCGCATCTTACCCAGCACTACAAAGCCGGTTCCCAGCTCGTTGGTGGTGCCACAGCTCTGGTAGAAAGTAGCCGCTCGATGCCCGCTTTTCCATACCTTTTGTCCCGTCCAGCAAAGTTCCTGCAGTGCTACGACTTCGAAGTTGCGTGGTTGAAGTTCGTCATAGATTAACCTATCGCAACCCGGGAAGCCGAGCGATTTGCAGTTCCATGTTCCGAGTTTCCAATCGTAGTCCTTATTTCGTCGCGTAGCACAGTGGCCGGAGGCCGGACGAAACCCAAAATTTTTTTTTTGTTATTTTGAGTATTTTATAATTTTCCAAGCTTTCTTACACTTTGAATAACGTTGTCGCAAAGTTTCATGACTATTGGATGTTATTTTGAATTTTGACAGCACTTTGAAGGCTGCGGTGTCAACAAATTTTAATGATTTTTGGTTCAAAAACTACATTTTTAAGGCTCACTTCAAATGGCTGTTACTCTTCCAATTTTAAACCGATTTGAGCACAACAAGTTTCATTTTGAAGTTTGATGGATAAACTTATTGTTCCATTCAAACCCATCCGTTTAGATTACTCTAAACTATGGAAAATGTTGATAATGTATGGTTAGTGGTATGATGAAACCTTATTTTTTTTGCAAATTCGTACTGTACAATCTTCTGAAACAGTCCGAAAAGGTCACATGATATACATTCTATAGGAAATTTCCTCAACTTTTTGAATTTATGCATCCCGACTTGCCCCTAGTTGCCCCAAGGGGTTAAAAACATATTTTAACCCTGTAACACCCAAGCCTGCTTTTTGGCAAGGTACGCTTAAACTGCTGGGACCAAACATATTGAATTTTCTACCAAATGGTGTGCACATGGTTAGAAAGATACATTGTTTATCTATCATTTCCATGAACATTTCAAGATAATCCGATGCAAAACCTTTCTGCTAAGTTATGATGAAAACAAATATTCGATGATTTTCTGAAAAATTATTATTTTTCAGATTTTGTCTGTAAAAAGTAAATTTTAATTTACCAGAATTCGCTCATTAATTCTAGACGCAACTGGCAAAATTTGGTGAAAACCTGTGCTATAGTATGCAAGAAATTAAAAAAAAACAAATCTTTTTTTACGAAAACTGCTCTAGACCAGCCGAATTGATCTAGATCAAAAAAAATATGTCAATTGTTCATATTTTCATGAAGGCCTATCGAAAGAAATTATATAGAATCAAATAAAAAATTTGGACATACGATTATTATTTTAGCTAATTTTATTAAGAAAAATAATGGTGTCTTAAAAATACTACTTTCACTCTTAGTCTTTTATAACACTAGCATTATCCTTACTACTTAATCGTCATCTTCATCAAAGATCAACAAATTAAGAACATGATTGCACTTCCTTTGGGAAATCACTTTTCGGTTTCGGCTTGTTGTGTCGGAAACTGGATACAACTGGATCTGATGCAACCAACAATCCATGAAAGATGTCAATTATTGTCCGTTCACGGGATCCTTTCCAAGAATGGCTTTCACGCATTCGACGAATCTCCTTGTTCATGCTTTCTTGGGCCTCTTCAGAGAGCATACCGATTGGAATTGAAGATTGGTCGATAATTTCACTTCCATGAATCAGTAATTTATGAACTGTTGTTGGCATGTGATACCAACTATACAGTTTTACGTAGTGGTGAGCTGTTTCCGTCGCGTATGACTTGAATTTTGAAACATCAATGCTCTCACCACTAGAAATCGCTGTTAGTAAAGTCCGAAATCGCAGTATCAAATCCAAATCAATTCCTGTAATCTCCGAAGATACTTGTGCATTGGCGAAGAATCGTCTAGCCGTATTACCATTGTTGCTGGTGCCAAATCCTGAACGCGGTTTGTCGATGTGTAAACCCAGTCTATTGAAGAATTCATCTTGTATGCGCTTTTTGGCACGGTTGAATTGTTCGATATGAGAAGTTTTCACCCATTTGCAGAAACTGAGCCGATAAGCGATATGCAACAGGCACTCAAAACATCTTATCCAGCAATGTAGACTGCTTAGACCCAGATCTAAGAATTGAGTAACAGGCTTTTTCAACATTTTGTCAATTTCGTTGAATTCCGCTGACGTTGATTTACACAAGTAGCATCTTTGGGCGGATGTTGTGTGTGTTACGGCATTGATGGTTTTACCATCTACCATACTCATGATAAGCTCGAATGTGACACTGAATTCTGTGTCGTTAATTGTTAAAACAAACGGGTGCAACTTTGCGATTTCGGTATTCATCCGATCATATTCTTGACGGGTTGTGTCACTAGTTTCCTTAGCTAATTGTATTGAAACTGGTCGACAGTATCGGGTTGACGATGGATAACAGTTTTCCCAAATTACATTTACCCCTTCAACCAATTTCAATGGAACAAGAGATGTCAAGATAACATTAGCGTCTGAGCTACCAGCTTTTTCAAATTTTTGATTGTACTCAGTTAAAGTTGTACCATCCATTCCCCATTTTAGGATAAGACGTAAATCTTTATGACTCCAATTCATATAGTCTGACTCTACAAGATTGATTAATCTTGATGTAGTGTGGTTCAGAAGCTCTTGCAATTCAATTTCGCAATGTACTTCTGAAGAATTGAAATATTGGTTCGAAGGATAACACTTCTTTTTAGCGGCAGTGATTTTGTCATACGATGGGTAGATGTTTTTCGCTGGTTCTCTCACGATATTATAGCTACGCTTTGATAACTTTGCATCGATAAAAATAGCTAATGCTTGTTCATCAGACAACGTTTGTGAAGTGACACCAGTCTTCAGAATGTTTGCAATGTCCCTCTGACCTTCAGACCGCAAAACGACTTCCGTAGCAAACCGCAACTCACCTATGAAAAGTATGAAATAGATATCTTCAAATATTAATATAATGATGGTGGAGTAAAATGAACCTACTAGAGCTACATGTTCGCCGCAAATCTTCAGTTTTGCGACGCTTGACTCGGTTGCAGTTATCGTCAAACTCCTTTGAAGGACGACCACCTTTATTTCTACCTTCCTCTGATGTTGATGAGCTAGGTCCAGAAAGCACAAGAAAATCTTCGAGCCATTCAGCGTTTGCTTTTAAGAAGCGTTCCTTCATCCGTTTTGCGTTGTTCCATCGACGCAAGAACTCTCGATAGAAGATTGAAATATGTTCCTTACATTCTTCATCAATATTTCCAGCATATGTTGCAATGTAGTTAGTAATTGCAGTACGCTTTTCTTCCGAATCCGGTATAGCATAGACCGCTTCCAGTATGTTTTTTCTTTTTAAGAACATTTCTAATTTAATAAAAAACAATCATTAAATGTAAATAATACATTTTTTCAATATAAGATCAATTACCTTTAGGTTTAGAACACATTTTACGACTGCTTGTTTTACTATTTTTTTTTTCAATTCCTGCCGGATAAAGTTCACCGGAAACTTCCAGTATCAAAGTCAACACATTTAAACTTTTTAAACTACTCTGGTATTCGGTTGACGTTTGAACAAGCTTCTAGGAACATCCGCATTTTACATAAGAGCAGCACAGTACTTTCTTATGAAATATTTCAGTGTCATACTGAATACCCGAGTAAAACATCTGAAAGAATGTAAATTTTAGTTTATATTGAATATGGAAACAAAGTCCAAATATCGTGTAACGCGAAACATTTAATTTGGTATGGGACGATCCACAAATGACGTAGCATTTTAGAGGGGAGGGGGTTTCAGAAGTTGTGACCAGCCGTGTATTAGGTATGGAAAAATACGCTACGAGGGGGGAGGGGGGACCTAAAATTGATCAAAAATATGCAACGTCATTTGTGTATCTTCCCTATGGAAACTGAAATGTTTCGCTTTACGTAATGTTTAAACGGCCCCTATATTTGATTATTTAAATTATTACCGGATTCGATGACAAGATAAAATGAACTTAAAAATATCATGTGTTGAAATAACTCAATAAATTATCAGTCATTAAATTTATTCTGATCCGAAAGATTATTTCGCACTTTAGGGGGATTAGTTTGCATTTTTATTGGTTGTTGACTTCAAAAATGAACTCAGCACCCAAAAATTAACATAATATGTCATTTTCAGCCAGTTTCATTGACATTTTAGGTTTCGTCCGACTTTTGTTCGCAGTGCCGCCACTGTGCGTAGGTCTGTGCCGATTGTTCCGATCCGTATTTCTTTCTTCGGTATTTGCAACTTTGTTTTTTTTCCAGGGCGGCTTGTTGGGCCTGCCCCAACCCCCTGTCTCGCCGGGGGACCATCGTGCACAGCTCTGTTTAGAGTCCCACGCTGGCACTAGGACGGTGATCAGCCGCTCCTAACATGGAGAACAGACGCCGTTTTGAGCCGCACCTCCATGGTGAGCAGACGCTCAGGTTTGGTGAAGCATTTCCTCTATCACCGTACTATGGTTACCGCGCCAGTGTTCGCGTCGCACCTCTTCACTTTGCTATTGCCGGACTGGCAACATTGCCCAGGCTACGCCAACCAGCTGTGTCCATGTTTCAGCTGGTAGTCTTTTGTTATCATATGACTCGAGGAGTCGTGAAGTAGGAACTTGTGAGGACCAGGGCTAGGTATTCCGCTCCTTCCAGGTTGTCAACTCACCATTTTGTCAACATTTCTTGCAAGTAGCTAACTACGTGAAAAGGAAGTTTACAGGCATTAATTTTTGCATGAATGGATGTTTACATCACCATTTAAATTCAGATTTGTTTTCATACATACTTGTCTCCTCCCGATCAAGGGTCTAGTGTAGGAGAGGAGCGGATTGAAAACAAATTGCTTTGGTGGTTTCTAAAAACACTGTAAATGCAATCAAGATAGGCGCTTCTCGATGGGCTCTGTCTTTGACAGTTCGTTTGACTCAAAACCAGCCAGTCAGCTCCTTTCTTATACTAGACCATACACACTTAGAAAAAATCATGTAAATTTAGGTGCTCTGAGAGTGACATATACGAGCGTCAATTTTGACATAAATTTGAGTCATAACAGACGTGAAATATAGCTTAATCAAACGTATTTTTGATCGAGCAACGAACTTTTCAGTCTCGAAGCTGGGGGCGACCCCGGCGTAGTGGTTCGCATCCATACCTTTCACGCCAAAGTCACGAGTTCAAATCTCACCCCCGAACAGGTCACGAATGACCCAAGAGCGTTAAAGTGACTATAATAAAAAAAAACTCTCGAAGCACTTAATATTAAATGACAAGTTTGTTTACGTCTCATCTTTTATGTTAAAGATGGATTCCGTCACGTGTAAAACTAGTTATTTCTAAGTGTGTATCTAGTACACTCTTTTTATACACGGGGGCTATGTACCATGTAAAAAAACCTACCGAGATTTTGATTTTTCACATGCTTAAATATTTTTAAAAAATCTGATTTTGATGCCATTCGTAATTATAGCTGGACAAATTTTTAAAATCTCTTAATTCACACCGAAATTTTTAATTTTTTTATAGTGTGCTCATTCGATTACCTATAGCTTAAAACGGATAATGTGATTGAAATCAAGTCGATAGATTTAATCGTTGTCGAGAAATCGTTAAAAACGTACCGTGTAAATCGTGACTTAGCGGCACTAACCGTGTAAAAAAAACCACGTTAAAAAAGACTTCACTGTACCTAGCTACTGAAAAGCTAGATGATGAACAAATTTGAAAGAATTTCTTGAAATTTGCAGCTTTAAAAGAACATCAAGAAGCTATAAAAATACAAATACAATTGTTGGTTTGTCAAATTACTTTTAAGCCATATAAAATCAGTTTAGGTGAGTTTATTAAAAATAAAAACAAAATATGCTTTCCTATAAAACAGCAAACAAGGGTTATCTTCCATTTAATTCCACTTAAATAATTTTGGTATCTATGAGAGATACGTATTTCGACTACAATGTGTAGTCTTCATCAGTGTCATTCCCACTAAAGACTTATCAAAAACCTAACCCCCTTAATGCATCCCCTAGGTAAAAATGTCAAGATCATAGGTCTAAAAATGAAACTACAATGTGTAGAATCGGAACCTACTTAACTAATAATAACCAAAGGTTTTAGTAAAGTAAAGGAGATAAATCTATGCAAATCTCTTTCCTGCTACTCGTCACAAAACTCATCTTTTGAAGCTGAATCATCAGCAAAAAAACCAAAATAAAAAAAAACTTAAACAGCAATAAATGTTAAAAAAAATCACTAGGGGCATCCCACTCTAAGCTATAGCTCTAGTATCAATTAAGTATTTCCAAGTATTTGATAAATATTGTTAAGTATTTTTAAGTTTTGGATTTTTTAAATCGTAGTGACCGGTTACTAATGTAGTTGTTTGTTGTTGTATATTCCGTTACGTTTAATCACGTACTATGAATGCTAGTTTCAATCTGTTTTAAAATTAAGGAAGTAGTGTAATCATGTATGTATGAGTAAGTATTTTAATTCTATTTATGAAATAGTTCATCAAAAACCAATTTTCTTTCAGCGAAAAAAATATTTATGATTTCGAACTGGCTGTTCAGTACGATATCAAACTTTAGAGTTCTATAGCTTAGCTGGAGACTAATGGTGCAGATGTCGTTCAGACTCGCAATCAGATTCCAAACTGGCTTCCAAACCAACCAGCCTGAATCGCAAGCTGCATGAGTATGACATTCTTGACTTTAAGCAGGTCAATGATGGTAAGACTACGCTGGTTATTTACCAGAGAACAATAGCAATACAATGAAGTGTAACTGCTAGCAAGTCGTTGGATTGGTTGACTAGAAATTCAAGCGATTGCAATTGGCACTGGTGGTCGTATCGTTCTGCGTTTTGCGAAACTTACATCTGTAAAGATGAGTTACGACGGACTGGCGAAGAAGTTTAGTGAGTATCCTTATAGTAACCGAAGGAATTACGTGAAATCAACATGAATTTCTCACTTTTAGGCATCGAAACCAATAAAGATAACAAGGAAAAAATTAATTTATTCTGAAATATTTAAAATCTAAAAATTTATTTCAAATCATTGTTATACCAAATACAACGGTTTAGTTCGAAAACGTTACTTATGTTTTCCCATTTCTTGTAAAACAATTCTAAGTTAGAATATACAAATTTGTTTCAAACAATTCCCCAAACATATGCCCAAATATTCTCCTTAATATCCCCATATTTATGTTTTGATACGTAACAACCGTTTCTGATGAATGATAGAATCAATTAGAGAGCAGTTCCGAGATTAACACCAAGCGAATATGTTGATACGATCATGTCCAGCCTTAATAATAAGCCTTAACCAGGAGAGCATCGAAGGTTCCAAATCCGAGGAAATGTGATTAACTTCTACAATAAACTCATTCGGCGGCAATCTAGGAGATGCGGCTTTCCGGATGTTATAAGTGCGGATGGTGCGGAAAGCTTTCACAACTTCTTATTCAGCTTCAATCCGCGTAAATGCCTGAAGCTATTGTCCGTTGGATCAAGATTCTATTGGACGAAAAATAATTTTGTATGGAGAGATGGTTTTGGGATGGAAAAATGTGTTTATAGGATTTGCTTCCACACCTTGTTCCACACGCAGTTTCTTCCACAGTAACATTCCAAATTAACCACTTCATTCGAGCAGTTAAAATAACGATTACTATCACTCGAACTTTGAAATAAAACATTATTTGGATATTTTTTCTTCTAGAACCTCGAGAAAAGAAGCCAACATTTGTGCGTTTCATAAAAAAATAGAAATTAGTTGGTCCAGTTTTGTGAAATCGATGATAGAAAGTCACGCCAAAACTGCTTGACAAAGTGGTCAATAGTTTCTTATTCTCCCTTTGAATGACAGGTGAATCGGTTTGGTAATGTAATATTGCTTGAATCAAAATTGTCTCCTCCTCGATTCCTACAAAAAAGGAATAGGGTTAACTACCCCATTTCCGGCCTATTAAGCATAACCCGCACTTAGTCTTTCTTAATCTAGTTCAGTTTAGCACCAAACGGAATATTATTATTATTGATGGCTTCCAAATTTATTTACCTTTCCGTACGTACCGTAAGATTTGAAAACGAGAAACCAATCGTTGAGATATTGTCAAAAGTCCAACACTGCTTCTTGACGCCAAACTCGGCCTACAGATTTTAAACTCGGCCTAACGCATTGAAATGGGTGCAAACGTTCATATCACGCGTTCTCATTGACTTTGTTCGGTAGTTTATCAACTAAAGTATCATACCAAATGCATAATTGACTCGTTAACTCTGAAATCATGGATTTATTTGATGTTTTCTGGTCGATAGGCCCAAAATGGGCGATTAGGCCGAAGTAGTTCTTTTCCCTACATTTAAAAATAATAGTTGATTTTTCTAAATACGTATACACCAAGTCCCAGATGACACCGGGTTAATAATCAAATGAAATCTGTCTAGAAACGGTGGTAACAAGCTACCGCTAAATATTTCTTAAGTATTTTAAAGTATTTTTAGGTATCTGTAATAGCTTTCTGAGTATAATGCGAGAAATACAAAATTTAGAGTGGGATGCCCCTAGATTTGTCATATTACTTTTGAGCACTACTGTATGTTTTCATCAGTAAACGATCATCATCATCATCATCTTTTGCCATCTATTGTAGAAAATATACTCTACCTGAGAAAGGGCATCCCTTACCGTACTCCTACGACATAAAGATCTTCATGACCTACTCGTCTTTTCCGCAGTTCAAAATTTTGACATTTACGCATCCTATCTCGTCCAAAAAATACCTTCCCAGGAAACAATATGAATCATCCGGAAATTCACGTGACGCCGGCGACCCCATCGACCAGCACGGAGTCGTTTGAAACGGCTTCCTCCAACAGGCACGAGTGGGACCTCACGCCGTACCAGTTCAACTGTCCTCTGCTACCGGCAGTAGACGACTCCAGTAAGGAACTCAACGAAATTGCCACCGTCCGTCTACCGGAGTACCACCGTCTAGTAGACCACACCCTCGGAGTAGCATGGAGGACCATCTGCAACGGTCGTCGAGACATTGGCAAGCTATCACCAGATCAGATCGCTTGGGCCATCAAGGTAGTCGAAGCTCATCGTAACGGACACAGTCAACATTCCGACGATATGCGGCTGTTGATCCAATACTGGCAGGAGATTTTGGTGGCCATGTACGTTACCATTCCCACCGAACGTACCGCAGACCAATCGCAATTACTAAAGGAAACCCCTCTGGAGGACAGTTCCTTCGTGCTAACCAACATGCGACCGAAGGGGACAGCAACGCCACCCACTACCTTGTCACCGTTGACGACTTCGACACCGCTGCCAAGAACAGATGAACGGCCGAGTTCTCTGAGCAGAACGCAGAAGGTGTTGAATCGGAATTTGGAATCGCTGCACCACATGCTGGTCCGCTGGAAGAAGGACCAACTGCGACGAATCGACATCGACATGCAGCAACTGGAGGCAATCGAGCGGTTGCTGGTTTCGATGGCAGCCGAAGATCGTACCCACAGTCAGCAACAGACAAAATCCACTGCAGACGGAACAAATTTTGGTAATGAAATTGAAAATGAGCACGAAGAAAATAAACACACAGGATGTTGGCCGTAGCGGGGATTAGGTTTTTAGTCGATGGCTTGCAAAAACATACAAATATTGTAATTAGGTTCGTTTAGAATACATTCTATGGAATCGTTAAAAAATTGGGCGTCTTAACATTTCAAGGAAAAACTTGAAAATGCAGGATATGAAGAATGCCATCAGCAGCCATGAATGGGTTGAAATTAGTGCAAAACGTGCCAAAGACACGAACTGTAAGTTATGTACTAGCAAAAAAGTGCGTGGATCATAATTTATGCGTTGCTAGTTTGATGTAAATGCAGCTAAATTTTAACGGGATTGTACGTTCATCTATTATAAGATCATTCTGGAGAAACATCCAATCTAAATATGAGGAGAACATTGCTCGTTTATTCTTCTTCTTCTTCGCATTTGTGCTTATCGCATACTACCTTATTGCGTGCGCTCAACTTAGTGTTCTAAATACACTTCCACAGTTATTTCGATGCCTGTACCATTTTTTGATTTGTATAATTGTGTGGCAAGTAGAATCATACTCTATGCCCAGGGAAGTCGAGAAATTTTCCAACCCAAGCCACCTACAGCATGATCTTGCTTTGTAGCTTCACCTTTACCGACTGAGCTATGGAGGCCCCATAGCATTGTTCGCACATATTTTAAACAGCATAAATTATTTTTGGCCAAAATAACCCAAATTGCGTCAACTGTCCCGAAGATGCTTGAATGAATAATATCGCAATAATTTTGTGGCAAACGGTCAGCGCTTCTTACATACATGCCTACATGCAAATCCTACACCGCCCAAAACGCAAGCCAAGTGCATATAGAGGAATCTGAAACCTGTTCCGATTTTGATTCGCTTTGCATTCTTTGTTGCAACTTTTCGCTGTTCTTTCCCTAAAAAAAAGTTTACCCCAGTCTCGAGACTTTTAATTCCACACAATTATGCTCCAAAGAGGAAACTTCGCTAATGTGGTTGTCGACCTCTTTCTCTCGCTGACGGTGGTAGCAGCAGAAGGGAAACCCAATTGGTACCTACCCACACGTGTAGCGACGGGTCGAGACAATCATCCGATGATGGATGCGCATTTTCTCAATCATCCAATCCAGTAAACAAGAGCCAAAAACAAAATTCCCTCCGATCTATGACGTCTTCTATTGCGCCGACTGTCACTTAATTTAACCACTGATAAACTATTTGAATCAATTTAAATTCTAATAGAGCTACATAGCAACTAACAGCGTGCTACGCACTACCAAACCGCTTGGTCAGCATCTGTCCAGCGAGACGAGGGAGATGACCTGCGTGCTCAGCAAATCACAACCGCCTAGCTGAGAAGTTCAACGAATGACATTGGCCCTCACGGAAACGCAATGAAGTCAGTTATGAGAAAATATATTTTTGTCTATTTCTGGGTAGTTATCGGATGATCCGACAACAACAATGGAGAACGGAACGGAAGGGAAATGAGGAAAACACAGACCCGGCAGAAGATGAGATAAATTCGTCCACAACGGACTGATGGACGGACGAACAGTTGTTGATGAGTTAATTGACATAACGAGCAGTAAACAAGGAGTAAGTTGGTCCGTTGTCAATGCGTAAACTGGTGGCGTGACACACCTCCAATATTCGTTCGTTGAGCACTTAAGTGCACCCCACACGACAGATGTTTCGTCAATATTTCCATCAATATTTTCATGTGTATATTTTCAACAATATTTTCGAGGTATCATTAATACAGGGTCGCTCCTCACTAAATTGTGGCATCCGATGGAAACTTTCCGAGAAGGAAAGGGGAAAATGAGGGGAACTTTTTTTGATTTTGCATCAATACGTTCATCAATATTTTCGTCGTGAATATTTGCATCAATATGACTGTCAATACATTCGAGTATTGACATTTTGTTTGCCCGTGTGGTGTCCGCTTTACACAATTGCGCATACGGCTGAGAATTATCGCGCAACCTTGTCTCAAATGACCCAGTTATTTAAAGCATCATTATTTCAATCGCACGTTACACTAGAAATTCCTTTAAGAAGATCATTACAACCACCGAAATGGAAAATCGTTCGAACAAGTATGTCACAACCCGTCCCGTGCCTGTCAACCTCGAATGCGCGCGTGCTTCATCGTTTGCGTCATTTTTCCTGCCCGACTAACTTATGGCTTGCATTGTATATTGTACACATTTGCATCTTCCGTAAGGAAAAAAAATGTATGCTATTATCTAACCATGCAGTGGCAGAAAGGTGTTCGCTAAGGTTAAACATATTGTTCATAATTTTATTATACACATAAAACCATCAAGTATAAACTATTGCACCGTCCCGGATCCACAAGATGCTTGGTTTTCCCTGGAAACCGTTCATCAAAATGACACAATTGACGACCTGCATATCACTGCAATTGTGATTGCCCTACGGATGGTTCCTAAACAAACACGTTATCAAACGGAACTCCGGCAGCAAACAGTTACTTATGTTCTGCATTTGGCTGAAAATACTCTATGCATTGACGTGAATACAACATCGGGCAGGGAAAATTCACCCGCCGGAAATTATCTTCAAATTTTGCTCAGAATTATCTTGGAGTTCTTTTCTAATTTTTTTTTTCTGGAAATTGCATTGAATTCTCATTAGAACTCTCTAGAAATTCCATTCGAAATGCGCTTGGGATTATCCTAGGAATTTCCTAATAGATCTTCGCAGAATTATTTTGGAATTTTACCTTCAAAATGAGCTTTCCTTGATATTTTTCACGAATCCTGTAATCCTCTTCACTCTTGGGAGTTCTAGTAAAAACTCTATTAAAGAATTTACCAAAGCTCCCTAGAAAATATTCTCTGAAATACCGTGATGTTATTTCTAGAATTCATTTCAAAATCTGTTCAAAATTGTTTTGGAAAAAAAATCTGAAATTCTCTTAATAGTTCTTTAAAGTCCAGTCCAAGGGTCTTGAAATCTTATTGTTTTCGATGGGATTTTTTTTCTTTGGTTTGTTTTCCGTCGATGTTGTTTTCCGTGCTGAGCACCAATGCTACCGACGCCAGGAAGGCAGCTCCCAAACACCAGGACCCTACCTATCGACCCATCAACTCATGAACCGGGGACCAACGGCTTTACTTCCCTTCCGAAGGAAGGCGTGATCAGAGATGTTATGCCTCAGAACATCCCGGCGGCGTCGACTGGGATTGAACCCAGGCCTTTTGGGGTGAGAGGTAATCACGCTTACCACTACACCACCGGCACCGCTGTTTTCGAAGAGATGATGATGTACATTTTTCCAGATCTGTCATCTTTCGGTTTTTTTGTCGGTGCCTTAAAATTCTTAGCTTTTTACCAGTTTTCCCGGTTCACTGGTCACTCGGCATTATACATATGAAACACTTGTTTTTAATCCTATTATATTTGATTTGCCTTGAGCACATTTTGAGACCCAGCTTCGCAGTAAAATTATTCCGGATAATACGCTTAATCAAAAGCTAATTCGCGGGCAGATTCTTCCAGTGGGAAATCGTAAAAACAGCACTTTCACCTCTAAAATTCTGTAAGTTAAGGCAGCCCTACTTTTGCTCAATAAAACAGATGAAATTATCCTTAATAAGTAAAAAAAATCTCCTTAAAATAGATCGGGTTGCTCCTTAAATGATTGATCAAAATATGTTAAAAATCTTAAAATGTTCAGTAAATATTTAAAGTACGCTCCCTAAAATAGAGAAAACTGTACATTAAGCATTTGAAATGCTCCTTAGTATGCACCGCTTTGCACCATTTTGAAGTGTAATTGTACCATATATCATCGGAAAAGCTGCTGTAGAAAGATTAATAAGTACCATGAAATCAGCTGAAATGTACAGTAAAAATGCACAAATGAACACAACGATTTACTGAACATTTCAGCTGATTTCATGGTACATATTTACCTTTTTACAGCAGCTTTTCCGATGATATATGGTACAATTCCACTTCAAAATGGTGCAAAGCGGTGCATACTAAGGAGCATTTTCAAATGCTTAATGTACAGTTTTCTCTATTTTAGGGAGCGTACTTTAAATATTTACTGAGCCTTTTAAGATTTTTAACGTATTTTGATCAATCATTTAAGGAGCAATCCGATCTATTTTAAGGAGATTTTTTTTTTACTTATTAAGGAACATCGTCATTGTTTAATGATTCATTTACATTTTTACCGTAAGTTAATTCCATCCAATTTGCAATAGCAGCAACATTACATCACTAAAATTTAACTAAGAAGCTACTTTTACGACCTAACCAGGTTTCAAATGGAGATCTAGAATACTCAATAAAGCCACTCTATGCTGTCAAAGCAATGCTTGTCTACGTATATTTGAATCATTATTAAATCATAAAAGTGCAAGACAATTCTTTCATTTCTCATTTAGTTATTTCTATGAGTTAATCAAGCTGTTAAGAACATATTAACGAACCATTACTAGAAGCATTCAGAAAAAAATCATCGTCTTTTCTTAAAGCTGAGTTTAGCCAAGACAAAGTCAATTGATCAACTCAGTTGAAACCATGCCATTCAACTGACTTGATCAACTCATTCGAATTGATACAAGTTGAACCAGGCTTAACTTTTCAAGCCAATTGAATTGAACTGAGTTGATCAATGACTTGCCTTGTATAAACCCAGTTAAACCCATTATTGAATTTACTCAAAGGTGCTCCAATTCCCTCAAGGGATTATTGTTGGACACAGCTGGATCGAGCAGACACACCAATCTACTCGAAGGTTAAATTTTGTCAGACGCAATTGGGTGTAACATCTATTAAGAGACGTACATACCCATTAGCAGCTTAAATTTTGCTGAATTTATACTAGGCTCAAAATCATCGAAATACCCTTTCATTTGAGTAACTTTTGCTCAACTTGCAAAAATGCAACATCAAGCATTGAACAACACCAAGTTCGCAACTCTATTTAAAATATGAAATGAAATACCATCATCTAACTACACCGAGTAATTAAGTTGTTTGAAACTAATGCAGGTAGTCATACTTATTAATAAGTTTCTGTTATAAAGATACATTTTCCTGAATTTGAATTAAATTCCCTGTCATTCACTAATTTTCCGGGTCCAAAAATGATTCCCTGATATTCAATGATTTTCCAGGTTTTTCCGTAGTCGACACCCTGTATCTTGTTGAACACCCGTGAATATCAACAATGTTCTCTAAAATTCTACGAAGTTTCCTGAGCTTCAATGAGAATTCCTGTACTTACACAGAGTTTCTTGAACTTAAACTCAGTTCCATGAACTCAAACAAAGCTCTCTGAACTTCTTCCCAATCCATTGAATTTATCCGAAGCTCCTTGAACCTGTACGAAGTATTCTGAATTTATGAGAAATTCTGCGAAATGCTGGAAAGTTGTGACCATTTCTACGAAGTTCCCTTAACATCTATGATCATAGCTTACACAAACTACAACTGAATTTTTACTAAGATTTCTTAACATGTATGTGTTTCCTATAACTCATACATTATTTCCTGAACATTTTTTTTTTATTATACCAAGATGTCAGAACATCCATACCAATTTGAAACCTACAAGAAGACCCTTAATCTTTCAACGTATTTTCCTGAGCATAAGGGCGAAGCAAAGTTCCCAAAACTTCCAGGAAGTTCCAGAAAATCCTGAAGTTCTTAGAAGTTTGCTCAACTTCTACAATATTCCTTGAGCATCTTCGAAACTTCCTGAACTCCTTCTGAAAAGCTTCTTGAAAGAGTGAAAATTGAACATTATTGCATTATTACACACCATCGCATCACAGACAAGCAGACATAACACATTAAATACTTCTCACTGTAAAACATTGTCAGTAAAACATTACCGCCATCCGTTGAGCACACTGTGATGGTCAGCACGCTGAACAGATGGCGGTAGTGTGTAAACGTCAAACGCAAGGGAATTTACTATGCGCGCCACATGTAGCGGTACTACCAACTACGATACTTTTATATTGACCGTTAAATGCGTGTTCTGTTTGTCTGTGATCGCATGGAAGTGCTTTCGGCAACGTGGAGATTTAGGTAGTGATAAACGTCGCTAAAACTATACAATTTCCTCATTGTCTCATCATGGATCATGAGACATATGTCAACGCGGACTTACGGTAGCTTCCGAGGCTACTGTTCTTCACCGCCCAGCACAAGTTTGATGTTCCGGTGGAATTAAGGAAGCAGAAACTTTCAAAGTTTGCCAAGAAACACATGATTTGGCAAGCAATCTGCTCATGTGGCAAACGGAGTACGCCGTTCGTCACTACCGGGACTATAAACGGGGAGATCTACCTCAAGGAGTGTCCACAGAAGCGTCTGCTTCCGCTGTTGAAGCAACACGAGGGCCCTACGATCTTATGGCTGGATCTAGCTTCCCCAAGTAACATTTTACGTGTTATGAAATACTACCAGGCTACTATAAACAACATTCATAAAACCCTGGTCAAGACGGTTTTGCCTTTATTACATCCACCAAAACCTCATTAAGACTAGAATCTGTCTAGTTAGCCCACTCCGAAGAAGGTTTTGAAGGGCATATTTTCGAGGCACTTCAAGATTGATTTGCTGCAAAAAGGTAATACGACGAAAGCATTGAAAACCTTTTGAAATCCTTGTCAAAACTACAACAAAAGCCATTTGGCATCAATACTTGTGCCATTTGCCCTTGAGGCTTGCCAACCGCACTGAAAATGAAGCATCAATCAAGATAAAAAGGGATATAAATATCATCAGATTCATTGTTCAAAAATGAATCTTTCAAAAATCTTCTTAAATTTCCTCATCTAATGTTTAAGAATCACCAAAATTATCAAAGCAGTTCTCATTTTACGGTCTATTCTCGAGTCTATTTTTAGGTGACAGAATAAATATAATATGAAATGTGCTTCAAAAGATCGAAAAAAATAAGTCCACCTTCGGAAATCGTTGATTAAACTTATTATGTTTATTTTAAGAAACAACGTATAGTTATGTTTTATATCAATCATTGCGTCCAGCCGAAATAATTTAAAGATTTTCGAAATCTTTATTACTGCTCATTGTTGAATTTATGAGATTAAAGTTATTTTCATGGAAAAACATCTTGAAAAACGAAGATAGTAGAAAAACAAATGTAATAATAGCAATATGGCGAATCAATCGCTAGCAAATACAAAAAGTTTTAATTTGGTTTTAATTAAGATAATTTGCAGTCTGAATTGTATTTAGCTGAGGCCATTTTGCTTGATCCTGTTCCGTTTAGTTTTATGACGGCATTAATGGTGCTTGGAAAAAGTAAACGTCAAAATTTGTTAACATTTCGATAGTTTTGTTGCGCGATCATTGCATCGAGCTTCTACTCCTGCGTTGGATCAACAAGTTGCGTGGCATCCTTGATAAGGGCAATTAAACAGGAAGTGTATCTGCATAACTTGGACATGGAAGCTCAATCGTTCCCAAGAAGGTTTCCTTCTCCCGGATGATCCGAGGAAGTTAATGTGCGCTTGCTTGGATATATTGGAACAGTTGACCCTTTCGCCGAATGAAACCGCTGGCGCTGCTATGGTTCGGAAGACAGTCAGTTTCCAGCTGACTGACAGTTTCTGAAGTTCCCTGTCGGCAGTTTTCCGCATTCCGTGATTTCTGGAGAAGGTTGGTCTGTGTTTATTCAGATCGTGTCCCAAATGCCATTGATAATATTTTGGGTATTCCTACCAATTGTAACCGTCTAATTTGACGGCTTCCAGTGCTTCACTCACCCTTATCAGTCGACTGTTCTGTGTACAGATGACCGGTTCAGTCAGAGCTGCTGGGCCTCCCAGGAAGTTCTGGAATTGGAGTTCTTTTCCTTTCCGTCGACAGCATCGCTACAATTATTCCTCCTACTATTGCTAGTATTATTATTCGGCATTTCCTTCTGATTCTTCGTTTAAAAGCTCAAATCGATTTATTTTTTCTCTGTCTCTAAGCGGATTCATATTTTTAGATTAATTTGTAAACAGTAGGGAGTTTTGTGATACACTTTATTGACACCGAAAAACAGTAATATATGCTTTTTGTTCCCGTTTGAAACCGAACGGTTTTATAATTACTTATATTATGATAAAATACCTTTATGGAGTATTTTGTCGCGGCATCAATAAAACAATAACGAGCAGGTTTATGATTGACTTACTGAACAGTTTTATACAGGGATAGAGTGTGGCTTTATATTCATTTTTAAAACCAGACCCGTTTGGACTTTATCGTCAGACCAAGGGGTGGTCACTCTATACACTCATGTTACGCCATTTTTTTTTCTCAGTGTACCTCAAGTGTGCCGCAGTTTTGCCGACAGTGTCAGTCATCAAACAGTCTGCGCTTGTTTGTGAATATTCAGGCATGCTTGGTAACCCGTTTTTTCAGATAGATTGAGTGTTTTGGTTTGATCGAGCCACTCAAAAATATTAGTAAATCTAAAATAAATTCAGCCCTTAGATTAAACGGTAATCTTTAGTAGAAAGTCTTTATGCATAAACATTTCATGTACAAAAAAGGAGAAAGGTATCAGTTTTTTTGTCGAAACGTGATGGTGTTATGAAAATTAACATGCAAAGATCATTATTAATTTCTAGAAATGTAAGGCAAAATGATCGAAAGGCATAACATCCACAAATTGGAAATCAGTGTTACTTAGCGCGGAAGTGAAATACCAACTATCGATTGGAGATGAACAGCATTATGGTGCATCCTGATGAATGTGGGCGTCTTAGTGGAATACCTGTATAATGAGAGAGAGAAGGATTAGTATTTTCCATTTAATTCCACTACTTTATTTGCTTATCCTTGACAGATACGCGTATTTGTACTAATACTCGACTGAAGAAAAACATCGCATTTACCGAATATATATTAACATTAGAAACTAGGTAAACTTAAATTTAATTTTCTATAGGAACAGGTACTCCGCTGCTTACTCGTTGATGTGTCCTAGGTAGTAATTTGAAAAGCCATGTGTGTCCGTTTCCTTGATCCCTGTTGAGTAAAGTTGAATTACGTTGTTTGTTGATCTCGAGGCTTTCTGCAACATCCAATTTCCATGGTGTAGATACGGTTCGTAAAATCGTGATGTCCTCCGTCGATAGTTGGTAGTCCTCTGTGAAGATGTGTTCTGCAACCTTTGATTTGAAATCATATGTTAGGCCTTTTTCCTCTTGCTTTTTGGCCTTATTAACCTCTGCTATATGTTCTTTAAATCTAGTTGCTAAAGTTGTCTTGGTTTGTCCTACATATACTTTGTTACAATGATTACAGCTTCATTTCCTCGCCGATAGCTTGAAGTAGCCGGACGTAGTTTGTTCGTGTCTCCGTTGCGGGTATTGGTTTCGTAGCCGGTGGAGTTTTTTCCCACCACAGTGGTTTTTTATATCGCGCGTTATTCCTACCGTGGACGAAGTTCAGTGCCCAAGGCAACCGCAGTCAGCAGAGGAAGTAGCCACCTTTAGCGACGCTATAGGTGGTCTATCATCTCACCGTCATCATCTCATCACCACTCCAAAGCAGCAAGCAACAACAACAAAGCAGCAAACGGAGTGGCTGCACCAGCTCACACAGCCGGCACCGGCCGGTGTTAAGTATACCTACTATACAATAGTCTTCTCTAGCCCATTGCCGCGCTTTTGTTATTCAATTTTTCGCGTGGCTTTGCCCTCTCCCCTGATAGGGTTGTGAGGGCTATAGTGGTGCAACTTCTTGCAACTAATAAAAAGTTTTTTTTTGTTTTGTTTTTTTTTTTTTGATAATTTTTTTATTGTTTTTTTTTTTGGTTGTTCATACACTGGGCAACAAAATATTAACAACTAGTAGTTAAGTAGATTAATTGGTGAAGGTTTTTTTTTATATTTTTTTCCCTTTTTAAGCGGTTGTGCACCGCTTTTGCGCAACACTTATGGCGTCTTCGGATGTCTACGTTGCGCGAACCAGGTACTACCAGCCGTCTTCGAAAGGACCATGGGTTGTCTTTTTTCGGCCCAAAAATAAACCTTTGAAAACTCTCGACATTTCGAGAGATTTGCTGCGTAAGTATCCGGGAATCTTGGTACACAAAGAAAGATTCAACAAACTGCGTGTAGAAGTCGGTTTATGATGTGGCAAATAAAATTGCTGAACACGAGCTGTTTAGTGTCGAGTACAACATCTACATCCCTTCTCGAGATGTGGAGATAGAAGGTGTGGTCTCCGACGCGAGTCTGAGTGTCGAGGACTTAAAACAAGCATCGGGTTGCTTCAAAAACTCGAAAATCGGAGAGCAGGTACAGATACTGGATGTCAGGCAACTGCATTCAGTATCTTTGCAAGATGGCAAGAAAGTTTATCAGCATTCAGACTCGTTTCGGGTGACTTTCGCTGGTTCAGTTCTCCCAAACTTTGTTAAAGTTGATGGTGCTTTTTTTCCGGTGCGGTTGTTTGTACAGAGGGTATATAATTGTACCAACTGCAAAAGGCTGGGACACTCGGCCAGCCATTGCGGCAACAAAACTCGTTGTGGCAAATGTGGTGAAAACCACAAAGAGGATTCTTGCCACAAAGAAACAGTAAAATGCGCATATTGTGGCGAGAATCCTCACCCCTTGCAGGAGTGCCCGATGTACAAACAGCACTCCGATAAAGTGCAGCGTTCAATCTCTGGACGCTCCAAGCAGTCATATGCACAAATGGTGAAGGCTGCATCAGCCGTCCAAGATGAAAACCAATTTTCGATTTTGTCAGCTGAAGAATCGGACTCTGACTCATCCGATGAGGGTGACTCTACGGTGGTACACGCACCTTTGAAAACAAATGGATCCTCAAAACGAAAATGCTCCTCCCCGAAAGTGCGCCGTAAGAAAACTAAAGTCACTCCCAGAGGATTGCAAAATTCCCAGGGTAATGGGGATGAAAAAATTAAATCGAAGGCTCCCACTGCTCCACTTCCTGGCTGCAGTAAGGATTTTCCGCCATTACCCAACAAAGATAAGAAAAACAAAAAAGCTGCTCCTCAAACTTCTCAAAAGAAATCCAAGTCCGAACGAGGTTTGCTAGCTTTTTCGGACATTGTGGAATTCATATTAAATATGTTCAACATACAAGACCCTCTTAGAAGCTTAGTTTCTGCCTTGCTTCCAACACTAGAATCATATCTTAAGCAATTGACTGTTTCATGGCCCCTCCTTGCATCAATCATATCTTTCGATGGATAATTCGTCGAACGAGGTTGAAGATATGATCACTGTGCTACAGTGGAACTGTCGTAGTCTAGTGCCTAAACTAGACTCGTTCAAATTTTTACTTCACAATTCTGATTGTGATATATTTGCTCTCTGTGAAACATGGCTTTCTTCCGATAAAGAACTCAACTTCCACGATTTTAACATTATTCACCTGGATAGAGACGATTCTTATGGAGGAGTACTTTTAGGGATCAAAAAGTGCTACCCTTTCTACAAAATTTCCCTTCCTGCTCTATCCGGCGTCGAAATCGTTGCTTGCCAAATAAATGTGAAGAACAAAGATCTTTGCATAGCTTCAGTATACGTTCCACCAAGAACCTCCATTAGCCGTAGTCAACTCTGGAATCTAGTTTCGATTCTTCCATCCCCAGTATTAATTCTGGGTGATATGAACTCCCATGGTACTGGGTGGGGCGATCTATATGACGACAATAGAGCGGCTATTTTTTACGATTTATGCGACGATTTCAACTTGACTATTTTAAACACTGGTGAAGCGACACGTATAGCAAAACCTCCGGCTCGAGAAAGCCGACTCGACCTATCTTTGTGTTCTAGATCGCTATCATTGGATTGTCTGTGGAAGGTTATCAATGATCCCCATGGTAGCGATCATTTGCCAATCATCATTTCAATTAAGTGTGCCCCTCACTCTGTAGAACCATCTCGAGTTCCATTTGATCTTACAAGGAACATAGATTGGCATAAATATGCAACGGCGGTGACAATCGGTGCCGAATCAATAGATACGCTTCCACCATTGGAAGAATATCGATTCCTCGCCGATTTGATATACAAAAGCTCACTGGAAGCACAAAAAAGAAAAGTTCCAAGTGCGCCCTTCAAAAGGAGACCAGCCACACCTGGATGGGACGAAGAATGCACAAAATTGTATGTAGAAAAATCTGATGCTTTCAAAGCTTTTCGTAGACACAAAACCTCCACATACTTCGAGGATTATTCCAAGCTTGAGACAAAGCTGAAACAATTAGTCAAAGAAAAGAAACGCGGTTATTGGCGCAATTTCGTCGAGGGACTCTCACGAGAAACCTCAATGAACACCTTGTGGAGGGTGGCTCGGAACATGCGTAACCGCTCATCTTCTAATGAGAGTGAAGAATACTCCAACCGATGGATATTCGATTTCGCTAAAAAGGTCTGTCCGGACTCAGCTCCAGCACAACACATTCTTCGAGAAGCGTCTCCGAGCGGCAGCTCTCTGGATAGACCATTCACAATGCTGGAATTCTCTATGGCTCTTCTTTCATCGAACAACTCCTCACCGGGAAGCGATATGATTAAATTCAATCTTCTGAAAAATCTCCCAGATATCGCTAAAAGACGCTTGCTAGACTTATTCAATTCCTTACTAGAAAACAACATTATACCGCCTGAATGGAGACAGGTCAAAGTAATAGCCATTCGAAAACCTGGCAAACCAGCGTCTGACCATAACTCATACCGTCCGATTGCGATGCTTTCGTGCATTAGGAAATTGTTGGAGAAAATGATCCTTCGGAGACTCGATCAGTGGGTCGAAACAAATAACTTGTTATCAAATACACAGTTTGGGTTCCGCAAGAGCAAAGGAACAAACGATTGTTTAGCGCTGCTTTCCACAGATATTCAACTGGCCTTTGCGCACAAGGAGCAATTGGCTTCAGTATTCTTGGACATTAAGGGGGCTTTTGATTCAGTTTCCATTGAAATTCTGTCAGACAATCTGCACAGATGTGGACTTTCCGGAATTTTAAATAATTTCTTGTACAATTTGTTGTCAGAAAAGCAAATGAACTTTTCCCTTGGACAACTGACAACTTCCAGAATTAGCTACATGGGCCTGCCCCAAGGCTCATGTCTCAGCCCTCTTCTTTATAACTTTTATGTCAAAGATATCGACAACTGTTTGGCAGAACAATGCACGCTAAGACAACTTGCAGATGACGGTGTGGTTTCCGTAAGAGGTCCACATGCCGTGGACTTGCAAGGACCATTGCAAAATTCCTTAGATAACTTGTCTTCTTGGGCTATGAATCTAGGGATCGAATTCTCGCCGCAGAAAACTGAACTGGTAGTGTTTACTCGAAAGCGGTACCCAGCCCAAATGCAGCTTAATCTTTTGGGCAGAAACATTACCCAATCATTGTCTTTCAAGTACCTTGGGGTCTGGTTTGATTCAAAGTGCACTTGGAATACTCATATTACGTATTTGAAGCAAAAATGTCAACAGAGGATCAACTTTCTCCGTTCAATTTGTGGCACATGGTGGGGTGCTCATCCGGGAGACCTCATAACGCTTTATAAAACAACTATTCTCTCTGTTCTAGAGTACGGCTCTTTCTGCTTTCTCTCGGCAAGAAAATGTCACCTAATAAAATTGGAACGAATTCAATATCGTTGTCTGCGTATTGCTCTCGGCTGTATGCACTCAACGCATAACATGAGTCTCGAGGTTCTGGCAGGAGTAACACCCCTCCAGAACCGTTTCTGGGAGCTCTCTCTCAGAATACTAATCAAATGCGGAGTGACAAACACACTTATAATTGAAAATTTTGAAGAAATTCTTGGGCTGAACACACAATCTCGATTTATGAGAATTTACCACCACTACATATCGTCAGATATGTGTCTTCCTTGTTACACTCCAGACCGTGCTCACTTCACCAATCGCAGTTCCTCAATTGAATATGATCTGACCATGAAACAAGCAACTCATGGGATTCCAGATCAACTTCGAACTATTATTATCCCGCGTATTTTTACTGAAAAGTACCAACACGTCAATTGCGTGAAAAGATATTTTACAGACGGGTCACGTCTCAATGGGTCCACTGGCTTCGGTGTCTTCAATGAAAACTCTAGCGCCTTCCGCAAACTTCAGGAACCTTGTTCTGTTTATGTTGCTGAGCTGGCAGCAATCAACTTCGCATTAGGGATGATTTCCAACATGCCCGCAGACCATTACTTCATCTTCTCGGATAGTCTCAGTTCGATTGAGGCTATTCGGTCGATGAAACAAGGTAGGCACTCATCTTATTTCCTTTCAAAGGTAAGGGAGCAGATGAGTGTACTGGTCGAAAGATCATATATGATTACCTTTGTATGGGTCCCCTCACATTGCTCAATCCCAGGCAATGAGAAGGCGGACTCTCTCGCAAAGGTGGGCGCGCAGGAAGGCGAATTTTATGACAGGCAAATTTCACACGATGAATTTTACCATTTAGTGCGTCAGAGTACCCTTTCGAGTTGGCAAACCGATTGGGACAATGGAAATCTTGGACGGTGGTTACATTCAATTATTCCTAATGTTTCTTCGAGAGCGTGGTTTAAAGGCTTGGGCTTAAGTCGTGACTTTATTCGCGTGATGAGTAGACTTATGTCCAACCACTACTCGCTAGATGCGCATCTCAATAGAATAAACCTCGTGGACAGCAACATATGTCGGTGTGGAAACGGTTACGACGACATCGATCACGCAGTTTGGCAATGTACGGATAATGACGCCGCCAGAGAGCGACTTTTGAATACCCTCGAGGCCCAAGGAAGACAACCCTGTATCCCTATCAGAGACGTGTTGGGTACCCGCGATCTCTGCTATATGCAGTCGATTTATGTGTTTCTGCAAATGTCTAGTATAAGAATTTAATTCGTTTGTCTTTTGTATCTCTTTATTAGTTTTTGTTTGTCTTGTCCCCCGTCTCGATGAGCCTCATCGTCGCCCACTGGTCACCATAGCCGGTCGAACTCCAGACGAATCTAGAACCACACTACCGTTCACACTGGCGACAACGCTCTGATGAGGCAACGATACCCTACTCCCAAGCTCCTCCCCTTTTCCTATCCTTCGACAATGTACCCTTCTAACCTCGAGTAAGCCGCGAGTATCCGGCCCAACTCCTACTAGACATAGAATTAAGTGAATTTTGTTACAAACAAAGAACAATGAATTATCGGCTCCGTAAAGCTAACGCGATTGAGCCTTACAAATAAACGAACTAGATAAAATGATTACAGCTTATTTTATATACACCTGCTTTACCTAAAACATTAACTGGGTCTTTAGTGGATCCTAACAATGATTTCAACTGGTTATGTCTACTGGTGAAAACTAAATCTAATCCGAATTGTTTTAACTGTGGTCTTAGCTTACAAGTAATATCTTGATCAAATGGAACGGACACTCGTTTCAATGGTTCAGGTGCTGCGGTGAGGGTTGTAAATAATTTCCTTTGTAGAATTCTCGCTTTTTTAGCGATGATTGCCTGGATTGTGGTCTCCTTGTATCCGTTGAGTCTTGCTGTTTCGAAGATGTACTGTAATTCCATAACCTTTCCTATATCGCTGAGTGGAAGAGTCTGCATTCGGTGAATTATGTGGTGAAAGGCGGCCATTTTCTGCTGGAACGAATGGTTAGAAGTATAGGGGATAACTCTTTTGGTGCTTGTTGGTTTCCTGTAAATTTCGTATTCAAGCGAGGAAGATGATGACGCTTCCCTGATGACTAGAAGATCGAGAAATGCGAGTTTCCTGTCTTTTTCTACCTCGTGAGTGAATTTGATATCCTTGTGAATTCTGTTGATCTCATCTAAAATTTGTGGAAGGGCTTCCCGTTTAACTACGCTGAAGATATCGTCAACAAACCTCCTTACTCCTTCAGGATTGTCTCCAAGTTGGCCATGAAAAGTTCACACAAGAAGGGGGATAGGGGGTTTCCCATTGGGGCTCCTTTCGTCTGCTTGTAGAAGTTACCTCGGAAAGAGAAGTAGTTCTCTTCCATACAAAGGCGGGTCAGCTTAAGGTATGTCCGAACCTTGTTTCTCCATGCTGCATCCTTTCGTTATGTTAATAGCCAGGAGATTATTTACAACCCTCACCGCAGCACCTGAACCATTGAAACGAGTGTCCGTTCCATTTGATCAAGATATTACTTGTAAGCTAAGACCACAGTTAAAACAATTCGGATTAGATTTAGTTTTCACCAGTTGAAATCATTGTTAGGATCCAATAAAGACCCAGTTTATGTTTTAGGTAAAGCAGGTATGTATAAAATAAGCTGTAATCATTGTAACAAAGTATACGTAGGACAAACCAAGAGAACTTTAGCAACTAGATTTAAAGAACATATAGCGGAGGTTAATAAGGCTAAAAAGCAAGAGGAAAAAGGCCTAACATATGATTTCAAATCAAAGGATGCAGAACACATCTTCACAGAGGACCACCAACTATCGACGGAGGTCATCACGATTTTACGAACCGTATCTACACCATGGAAATTGGATGTTGCAGAAAGCCTCGAGATCAACAAACAACGTAATTCAACTTTACTCAACAGGGATCAAGGAAACGGACACACATGGCTTTTCAAGTTACTACCTATGACACATCAACGAGTAAACAGCGGAGTACCTGTTCCTATAGAAAGTTAAATTTAAGTTTACCTAGTTTCTAAGTGAAAATGTACCTGTGTTAATATATATTCGGTACATGCGATGTTTTTCTTCAGTCGAGTACACTGAAGAAGTCTGCACATTGTAGACGAAATACGCGTATCTGTCAAGGATAAGCAAATAAAGTAGTGGAATTAAATGGAAAATACTAATCCTTCTCTCTCTCATTATATTATGATGCAGGATTTGTGTTGGTTGCTGAAGATTATCAGCTTCCGAACGAAGAGGAAAACCGTAGGATTGTTGGAAAAAGGAAAAGGTTTTCGAAACCTGTTTGATGGAATCTATAAAGGGATGCCAAGGTAAGTTCCTTGTATTTTTTTACATAGTTCAAAAATTCAATATGCATCGTTGGTGTGAGCCATCGATTTGTAAACCATTTCTTTCATCGGTCCAGATCAGTGCTGAAAAATTTCAACTGACAAATTGGAAAATGACAAACCAAAATATTTCAGTGTGGTGTTTTCTCTCTCACTATCATTATTTTCGCCTTTGTGAGAAGGATTGACAGGCCGCCGTGAGCACAATCCATCAGTGATTCTTACACTCGCCTGTTTTTGTTCTTTTCACTCTTTCTCTCGATTTCTTCATTCTGTCTGGTGTCATTTCGAGAATGACTAGGCAATGGTGCTTCGTCATTTTTGGTTTTTTCTATATCACTTCCTCAGTCATTCGCTATGTGACATGACAGGCTAAAGTGAATGACCTCTGCCTTTCAAAAGGTTCGTTCACGGCCCATGTCTCGCCTCTTTCAAATAAAATTTGACACGTGCTCAAGTAAAATTTTTCTTCGCTTCTCTGAAGTAGTTGTATTTGCCTAGGCTTGGTGAAATTCAGGTTTTTTTTTCGTGATTTTTAAGTGCTAAGTGAAAATATCATACCACCAGCTAAAGGGTATCCAAAAGAACATGTTTTTATGTATTTGTAAAAAGAAATCTAGAGAAAATAGTGATAATTTACCGAGCTACAGCTTTTTTTCTCGAAACGCATCAGTTTTTATAGCAGTTGCGGTTAGCACAATATCTCCATAATAAATTCACCAATCGATCTGTTTTTTTTCATGAGCTTTTGCTTACTATAATAGCTAGTTCGTGAAAAAGGAAACGGCGAATTAAGTGTTGGGAAATCCAGGGTTTTTACAAACATTTGCGGATTTCGTGAATTTTGCGGATTTGTCGCGGATTTGAACTTTCAGTCGCGAAAATCCCGGAAACATTAAATTATATCACGAAAATCGTGAAGAGACTGACGTGCTATCACATAGTTATGTATAATTTATGATAATTTTTAGGAAAAATTATCACGATTTTCCATTTATGTGTATTATGAGGTACAGAGCAGTGAAGTGTGATGATGCCTGGTGATGCCTACATGGTCCAGGTTTTTAGGACGCATCTAGTTAAACAGTTAAAGTTTGAAATCTTCCACTTTTTTAAAAATTCATCCAGTTTTCCACTGTTAATAGCAAAATATGTTGAGGTATGATTACCAGTATGATTGGAATAAAAATCTGGAAATTGCAGTATTCAAATTAAATGCAATATTTCAATTGAAATCTGCAAACTGCGTGGCGATGATAAAATCAAGCTCGCTTCACGGCAATGAGACAGGCGTGCTGTGTCACAACATCGACACGTATTTTGCAGGTTCTTATGCAGTTACAATTTTTCATGTTGTTTGTTGTCTCACAATACCAAAGGAGCTTGTAAATAAATAACAAGCTTGATATTGTGTTCCAATATCACTAGAAAGATTAAAAGCGAATACGTTTTTTATCGGGGTGCGAAACCGAACTTTTTGTCAGTGCGAACCTCAACCTGAGCCAGGTTTTAAAAACAAACGAGCAAACTGACGTTTGTCAGAAAACAAGCAGACCCAATCTTGAAACCCGGTGCAGGTTGGAGCTGAATAATAAACGAATACGATATAAGAGTCTTTGAGTTCACAAAAAATCAATTAAGTGATAATTATGCCGTCACTTAGTCCGATGATTTAGTTTTCTGAGCATTAAAAATACAATTTCCATCCAAATTAAAATCCCTTCGTCCACGAGCTAGTTAGATCAACCCCTGAACATTTCAGATCGATCGGTGCATTTGTTGCGGAGATATTGTGCACAACGCAAAGTTTTCGTAAAATGTAATTCGAGTTTAAAGTTGCACGCTGCACTCAAAAGTAGAACTGCTAGTGCTAGTGCTCGGATCTTCATGTTCACTTAATACGAATATGAGCGCGCTCTTTCAAATAAAATTTCACTCCACTTCTCGTGATCTGCATTCGAGCGCTCTTTCAAGTAAAATTTCACTTCGCTTTTCTTAATCCGAGTTCCATTGCTATACTATTGACTGTACCTCTCAAAATCCAAATTTGAGCGCGCTATTTATTGCAAGATTTGACTTCACCTCTCTTAATCCGAATTTGAGCGCACTCTTTCAAGTGAAATTTTACTTCGCTTCTCTTAATCCGAATTCGAGCGTGCTTTCTAGTCAAATTTGACTACGCCACTCAAAATGCAAATTTGAGCGCGCTTTTAAGTGAAATTTTCCTTCGCTTCTCTTAATTCGAATTCAGGTGCCCTTTCTAGTGGAATTTGACTCCGCTTCACATTATCCAAATTTGAGCGCGCTCTTCCAAATAAAATTTCACTTCGTTTCTCATTATCTGAATTCGATCGCGCTTTTTCAAATAAAATTTGACTTTGCTTCCCTTGATCCAAATTCAAAAGCGCACTTTATAGCAACAATTGACTACGCCTCTCAAAGTCCAAATTCAAGCGCACCCTTTCAAGTAAAAAATTACATCGCTCTCGATTAAAATTTTACTTCAGTTCTCCTAATCTGAATTTGAGCGCGCTCTTTCAAGTAGTATTTGACTTCACCTCTTGTAATCCGAATTTGAGTGCGCGAGTAAAATTTCGCTTCGCTTTTTGTAATCCAATTTTGAACGCTCTCTTTCAAGTAAAACTACACTTCAATTCTAATACAAAGTCGAGCGCGCCTTGTAAAGTGAAATTGACTGATTTGAATCCAAATTTAAGCGCACGTTTTCAAGTATAATTTCACTTCGCTTCTTGTAATATGAATTCGAGCGCACTCTTTCAAGTAATATTTGGCATAGCTTCTTCACATTTAAATTACTCATTTGTATATTTTCCTTGTATTGAAATATTTTTTCCCTTTCAGCGAAGTTCTGAACGTATCCAAAATGGAAAATCAAAATAACATGGAAGTGTCACCCGCCGGTAAGAAACAAGTTGGTAAAAGGCGCAGTGGTTCCAACGAAAACCAAAGTTCTTTGACGGAAATTGCTTCGAAGTTCATCCTGAGGAACGGAAATAAAGCTTCATGTCAAATCGACCCAAGCAGCAACTGTAAATACACGCAGGGATCCTATGACGTTGGCAACTTCATTCGCCATTTTCGTGCTCGGCACACGGAGGTGGCAAATGCAAAAGGATTACAAAAAAGTCCTGATGGATCCAAAAAGCCTCGAATTGCTGCGAAAAGACCCATCGCAATCGACAAACAACTGTTTGTTGATTCAAGCATCAAAATGGTATCGTACCACAATATGCCACTATCCTGCTTCGAGTGGGAAGGAATAAAGCAGCTTTTTGATCCGATCGCAGCAGCTGTTGGTGTATGTATTAATCGAAGTAACATAAAAGTCCATTTAAAAGTGGCGTATGAGATAATACACGATTACATAAAAGACGAAGTTCGTGGAAAATTACTTTCGATCAAAATCGACTCTGCTTCCCGGTACAACAGAAGTGTACTAGGCATAAATTCACAGTACACAGTAGATGGCGTGGTTGTAGTCCGCACATTAGGTTAGTAAATGTTTTCTAAAAGATTCTGGTTACGGAAGTCTTAAGCGTGGAGGTCTCTCTATTCTTAAACAACTACGCACAATGGATACGATTTTGTTGCTTTGCCCTAAGTTAGACGGATAACCCATGGGTTAACTGCCAAGCTAACGTCAACGCAACGTAAACGTATACATTGTGCTTGGGTCTTTAGCATCGAATTTTCATTGAAATTAATTGAAACACATGCGAAGAATTAAAGTTTTCCTGCTCCGTAAAATTAATGCAATTGTCCAAACAAACAATCTAGCTAGAAAAGAATTTGAAACTTTTTTCGCCATTTTTTTAAAATCAACATTGCACATTTAAGGTTTAAGTCACGAGTAACAATTCTGTATGCAGGGGGAAATGGCCTATCTGCTGTGATCGATTCTTTTCATCGACTTTCTCTTTTGAAAACCACAAAAACGTTCAAATTCAAAATCGTCGAACAGAACAAATAACGTTGTCGATGTATAGAGAAGCGATTAGAGCAGATAGGCCATTTTTCTAGCTCTGTATAGAACTAAAAGCAATGGCTTCTAACGTTAATTTAACGGAACTAGTCACGTTGATGGTAGTGCGAATTTGCGAAAGCAAGCTAGGAATTCCATGAAATTGACGTTTGAAGTCATAGTTTACGTTAAATGTGAACAGATTTTCTTATTTTCAACCAAATGACTTTTCAAATAGAAATGCTTTCTGCTTATTGTTTCCATGTCCACCAATTTCTCGAGAAAGTTTCAAATTGTTGAAAGCTAAAACTGTTAAAAATTACTTCACATGTCAAATTCTGAGCAGTACTTAGAATTTAACGTTTGAAATTTAGGGGAAACGAGTCAGTCAAAACGTAAAAAATAACATGTATCGTCGATTTCTCATGAATTACAACACCCACGCAAACTAACTAAATCATCTGATAGAAAATTTTTTGATCTAACAGATGGTGTACATTAAACGTTCGCTTACTGAAAAATGTTTACTTTTTAACTAGTGAACGGCATTCACTAACTGAAATGCAGTTTTATTGTGTCGAACTAGCTATCATTTTTTTTTCAAAATGCCAGTGTTCATCAGCTTCTGTCAGTCTCTCTGACATTTTGAAAGTTCATCATTTTGACTGATAAATGCTCTTTAACTGAAAAATAGTTTCAGTAAACGGACATTCAGTTAAAACCATTCAAGTTAAAAGTCTATTGCTAAGATTGCGTGGGCATTCGCGGGAAATCTATGTTCAATGTTTACGTAAAATTGTGTACGTTTTATGTTAGGCCATTTTAAAATGTTTCCCCTGAATTGTTATTTCCAACCTTAAGTAAACATTCTCGAGATTTTAGATCCTTTGACCAATTAAAAAACAATGTTATACCTTTCAATTATTACGTAACATTATACAGGTATGCTGGAAGTACAACAAAGACAAACTGCTTCATTCCTTAAATCTAAGGTACTGGAAATCATTAATGGTTACGGAATAACCATTGAACAGATTTTTTCTGTAACATGTGATAACGGTGCAAATATGATAGCAACGGTGAAGCTTTTGAAGCGTGAACTTGAAACTGAAATGTTGCGTTGCGAAGATGCTGAAGAAGATGCTGCTAGTGACACTGAACAAAAATTTCTGGAATCTTTGACAGAAGAGTTTCAAGGTCAGTTAAATTTGGTTAGGTGTGCAGCGCATACCATTCAACTAGCCATATTAGACGTAGTGAACAAGGGAAACGAAAACGTCAGGCAGATTACAGATGTGGTAAAAAAATGTAAACAAATCAAGTACCGAACGAGCTTTGAACTATACCATGCATCATACCCGCCGGTCTGGAACCAGACGAGATGGTGCGGCATTTATTTAATGATGGAAAGCTTAACCAAGCAAGAAGTATTTTTCCGCCACCTTGCTGAGGAGTTTCCTGAGTTAGGTAATTTTAATCAAATATTTCAATGAAAACTGAAGGGCTTAACTCAAAACGTAAACAACAGCTTGAATCGTTAGTTCCTCACGTTCTATCAGAGGGTATAAACAACAATCAATGCGAAACTATCGATTTTAAATTGGCTCACTACTTGACTAGCCTATTGGTCCCAAGTAAATCGATTAACGTACCCCATTCTTGTCAACATTCTAGTACTACACAATGTTTGTTTTGATTCGCTATGAAAGTTTGACAGATAAAATGAGGGGTTAGTGGATTTTCCTATGTTTCGAGGGGTGAATCGATTAGCTTGGGACCGAAGATAGTACCAGAGCTGAGCCAAAAAGTTGAACACGTTTCTTCGGGACCTTCTAGTCTTAGAGTTACCTCTATGGTATAAGCAAAAACGAAGTGACAGACGGAGCGGCTTTAAAACTTTGGTGACGAACCTACTATTGCAATTTTTCAGTGTTACACATGGCAACACTACTACTGGATTGTACTAGCATTTTCATCAAATGTACTCGAATGTTTTGGTTCTATCTCTTTCATTCTACTCAAAACTGAAATGCCTAAAAAATAACAGAATGATACACTCTTTGCACACTGTCAAAGATCATTAGCACACAAAATCAACTTTGTTCAAATAAAAACAAAAATACTAGCCTATCTGGTGGCTGATGACACAAGCTTCTAAGGAAATTCTATTACAGCGAACCACATTATTTAATCGATTTTTTCGCCAGTTAGTCGTCTGTCACTTCGTTTGTGCTTGTAAGAAAATTCTATTACAGAGGCATTCCACGAAGGTTCACAAATTGATCCTGACCGATCATTTCCAATTAAGCTGAAACTTTGCACAGTTGTTCCTTTTAAATAAAGATGCCAATTTGTTTTATCAGTTCTTCAAATTGAATCATGACTACTTTTTGAAAAGGGCCTGTGTAAAAATAGTACTAATGAGTTTAAAAACATATATTGTCGAAACGCTTTGTTCGATTGATTTGGTGTTCTCAGCAAAGTTGTAGATATTATTTTGGCAATTGTGTAAAAAATAGACACCGTAAAAAATTTTGTTTGTTTCAATGAAAAAAATTATATTTATTATTAAAAAAGTTCATTTCTCAAAAAGTACATTTTAATACATTGCAAAAACGGCTTGCTTGATTGCTATGGTGTCTTGAAGAAAGTTGTCCAAAATTTAAATGCGATTCTTGAAAAAATATACACGGTTGAAAAACATGTATTTTTAATAAAAATGTAAAAATCGTGAAATTTTCAAAAAATCATAACTTTTTTGTTTTTGAGTTTACCATCACCAAACTTTGCCAGTTTGTAGCAAACTATATGAGCTTCAATAAGGTATAAAACGAAATTTTTTAGAAATTAACTTTTTTAATAACAAATATAATTTTTTTCATTGAAACAAACGAATTTTTTTACAGTGTATATTTTTAACATTATTGCTAAAATTATATCTACAACTTTGCTCAAGAAACCAAATCAATCCAACAAACCGTTTCAGCAATATATATTTTTAAATTCATTAGTACTATTTTTACACAGGCCCTGTTAGAAAAGTAGTCGTGATTCAATTTAAAGAACTGATAGCACAAATTGACATCTTTACTAAAAAAGAACAACTGTGCAAATTTTCATCAAAATCGGAGCCGACAAATTAAAAAAAAATTAAAAAATTCGTCAATCTGTAGAGAATTGCTCTACAGCGAACCACATTATTTAATTGATTTCTTCGCCAGTTGTCTGTCACTTCGTTTGTGGTATAAGTGGTTAACGTGGATATTGTAAGAAATCGAAGTTCATAGTCATGTTTACGTTTCGAGTTAGATGCTTCTGACATGTTTGCCCTGATTCCTAAAATAAAATTCATAAGATTGAAAGTTTCAAGGGGTCATCCACAAATTATGTAACGGATTAGAAGGGGTAGGGATTCTCAGCATTTCGATTCAGAAACTTTTAAAATCTTTCTTAGATTTGAGTGAGAAGGGAGTTTAAATGGCAATCTTAAAGGGTCTTACAAGGGAGGGTTCCATAATCAAAGTCCCTTACATAATTTGTAGATGGCCCCCAATTGTTAACAATGACTTCAAACATTAATTTCTCAACACTGCCAGCTCAATGATCTGTAAACAATGAGCTTGCCGTCTGTTTCGTTTGCTACACTCCGTCATAAATTTAAATAGCCGAGTACTAAACAGACCTCAAATGCACTAGTCCTCACCTGTTTACATCTCATTGCTGCAACTGTGTTACCTGACTTATAGCGAATAATACGAATACACGTTGGATACGAGTATCTCAAATACAACGTATAGCTCGTCTAATATTGAATTGCAAATGCTATGCAAAATTAGGTGAGTTGTACGTTGTATTCGGGGTACTCGTAAGCAACGCATATTCGTTATAAGTCAGGTAACACAGTAGTTCACCCACGTAAACAAACACCAGAAGAAGGTTGGATAAATTTCCCCCTTCCTATTGATGGTGCTAGTCGTGGGCGAGCTAGTAGTGTCGTGAAATGACGTCATTGGGTAAAATTGTTCCTTTCGACCATATGACAATTTTCTCGAGATTATTTGAGTGTTAATCCTTTAAAAAAAAATAAATGTATTGTTGAACAATTGCAGAGCTCTCCAACTACTGGTCATTCATTTGTCAGTATGAAACAGCTTTCCGCCCTCTGTACGTATGTACTAAGAGAATGCAGGCCAACCACTTGCCACTGTCTGAGTGTTATATTCAGTGGTTGATGGTTGTTAATGAGATTCGGAAGCTAGATTCTAACCCGTTTGCAGCCGATCTCACTCAGTCGCTCAGCAATCGCTTGGAAAGTTTACGGACATCTAGAGCCTTTAAAATGGCCATTTATCTAGACCCCCGATTCACATACTTAGGATCGAAGATAATTGAACATGACCAAAAGGATATAGTACAGGTTTGTTTTTAATGTATTATCTTCCATGTGGTTAAAATATCATGCTATTTTTATTATTTCAGTCTTATATTGTCGAAACCTGGAAGCGGATCTGCCAGGTCAATCCTGTCCCAAATGAAAACGATACAAACACCCCAGTAACTGTTGGACATGATTTCGATGACTTCCTAACAGAGATGTTCGGTGGGTCTTTGACATCTCCATGCGCTGCAAGTGGCTCCTCGACATTCATGGAGCAGTTAAAAGCGATTGATGTTGGACAGCGTCAGCCACATGATTTTGATGTTTGGCAATACTGGGTTAGCCGAAAAATTACACACCCCGAATTGCACGCAGTTGCAATGGTAGTGTTTGCCACTCCTGCAACTCAGGTAACTGTGGAGAGAGCATTTAGTGCCCTTGCTCTAGTGCTTACAAGTCATCGGAGCACACTTGGTGAAGATACCCTTCAGAACATTTTGACTACCAAGCTAAATAAGGACTTGTACGAGAAACTGCTTCCAAATTTGTATAATTGGAGGGAGGATTCGCTGGATGAAAAGCTTGATGCGAGACTGGATGCTCTAAGTACTTCCTCGAGTACACTTCAAAGTCCAAGTACTACCTCGAGTACACTTTTAACTCCGAGCACATCATTGAAGTAGTCGGTTTGATGTCCGTCCGTCCGTTACCGTAGACTATAAAGTTGAATTTAACACTTAAATCCACGATTAGACACTTGTTGTTTTTAAGTTCCATGACGAAGGTGATGTTTTTTCAAGATCAAAGTATGTTTAAATAGTAAATTGTTATAATCTGCAGAGAAATAAGCAACAAAATTAAATTAATTGTTTAATAATAAACCAAAAAAAAAGAACATTTTATAGGGAAAATGGCTTTAAAATTGACTTTTGAAAAATCTTCTGTTTCCTGTAGATTGCGCGCAATCCGGCTCTCTTGAAAAAAAACACTCGTTTCCGTGCAGCACCATTTCACCGATGCCGGATTTGGCAGTGTTTCGCACCTCATTGTTGGACAAGAACATGGGCAACTGCAACTCGACCCAGTTCGCAGTAAACACTTTCAGGCCACGGAAGCACTCGTACAGTACGCCAATTGCAAAGGTCCGTCGTTTGGTTTTCTCCTGGTCATTAGAATAGTCAATGGTCAATGATTGGATAGGGGCCTAAGAATCGATAACAACTTACGATTTTTTGAATGAAGGCTAAACGCTTCCAAAATACACGGTAAATTTGATCGGAGGTAGGGCACTTCCAAATTTAGCCAGAATACCAAACCGACTCGATGATTGCCTCACTGACTCGCTTTCCTCTTGCTCTTCTTCGACTGGTTCATCAAATTTGCAGACTACTTTACCGTTCAGGACATCAACGACACACCCAAAAATGGCATCCTTCTGTTCTTCTGCATGCATAGTAGCAGCACCAACTGCATCCGTCCAGAGCCGACTTGACGATGATCCGTTCCTCGTTCGTCCGGATAGTATCGCTCTGCTTGGGAATCAAAATCCGAAAATTTTTAATGACTTCCTCGACGTTTCTCAGCTCGTGGAGCGACACGACGAACCGCTTCAAGACATCAATCGAAGCTTTGCGGATGTCTTTGTTGCGGTAGATAAGTTTGTAGATTTCTTCGAAAGCGGTTTGATTGAACGGCGCAAAGACTGGTTCAGTATGTTGGGCAAATTCCATCAATGCCAAGATAGCTTCCTCCTCTTCGTCCACGCAGGCGTTTTCCACTCTTTCGTCGTCGGCACCGTTCACTGCCAGATCATCCCAATCATCCTTGAACGTTGGCACGATTCCTTCCGTACTTTTGACGCTTTCCAGCAGATTCTTATCTTCGCAACTGATCAAAACAAAACAAACGGATCAAAACGTCAACTTTGATTTTCGCCCGTTTCGCTTGATATGGAAGGAGCAAAAGAGACAAGGAAAATGACTAGAAGAATACGTGAGTGATGAGATCGCTCGTTCTGAGATGCGAGCGACGAGAATTTTATTCTTTTGTCATTGACAAAGCGAATGAAAGAGGTGAAACCTTTGTCAGTGAATGACTGGGGATGACTGAGAAAGTGTTGGTGAATGACAAGAAATTGTTCTTTCTCGTTGGCGACTGAGCAGTAATAAATTGAAAAGTGACGATAAAAGAATGTAGTTTTCGGCGAATTTTGATAGTTGATAGTGATAGTTTTCAGCACTGGTCCAGATACACATTTTACATTGGTCCACCGTTTGCAATCGGGCGCCACCATGGCGGGCCCTATTCTGACCAGAACGATGAAGGATGTTTCAACCCGATATGCCCACCAGTAGGAGTACGTGGATATGTGGAGCGCCAGATTGATTGGAATTGTCATGGGTTGCCGGCCGTGTACGAAATCGAAAAGACATCAAGGCGTACAACAACGAGTGGCGGAAGATTTTGATGCGCTATGCAAAAGACTGGGAGGAGATTGCAAGCTGGACGGTGGATCGATTTGAAGAACGTCTGCAAGATACTATATCCTTGGTGGTAAACGGACTCAATCTGGTTTGTGTCCAAGGAGCTGAAACGTCTGCGGTGATGAGTTCATTAGCATAGCAAATTACTCTACGAACATCAAGGAGCACTGGGACTGCAAATCCAGTGATCAATCTCTCAGCAGTTCTATGACAATATCCTGTAGAAAAAAACATGTCACAAAACAATACACTTTATACTAGAAATATTATACAGTAGAATTAAAAATAAATCAGTTGAAATAACATCCTTCATTAGTTAAAACGGAAAACATCAACATCAAACCGTCAGATATATACATATTAAAAAGAAGTCTTCTGCAGTTATTAGTGGAACAAGTTTATGATAAATCATAAAATTTATGTAATTTTACCTGTTCGATACCGGAGTCCATGTCTGTCGGTTGCCGTTGCCATGGATATTTTTTCACGAAGCATAAGGATGTAAACAATGATTTGAAGCGTACTCAGAAACAGCGCGGTGTTGCCAGTTTTTTTTAATATTACATGCATTTCTGAATAGGGTGCCCAACAGCCCCAATACTGGTGCCAGAGCTGTGCCAAACCTGTTTTTGGTACACTGTGTAGAGTAACCACCCCCTTGCGTCAGACTTTAAAAGGTTTTTAAAACAGCAAAATTCTGAACTACTGACCAAGAATGTGTTGCACTTTTAAATGCTGTATATAAACTAAAAAGATTTTTTATTGCCATTAAAAAACAACAATAAATCAGTGTGAAGCCAAAAGGCTCCCAAATTGTTGCTTGGGTCGTGCCCCTATTCAAATGTTGTACTGGAGTGGTACGAAGCCAACGGGGTCACTTTCGTACCCAAGGACATGACCTCCCCCCCCCCCCCACGAGCCGGAACTAAGGCTCATCTTAAAATGCTGGGCTAGTATGAAGCAGGAACTACGGAAGCATCCCAAGGAGGTCAAATCTGAGGACGACATGAAGAAAAAGTGGGTTTCCGTACAGAAGAAGCTGCAGCCAGATGTTTTAAAGAACCTAATGAGTGGAGTTAAGCGTAAGGTGCAGGCGTACGGTTGTGGTATTGAAGTTGATGAAATAAAAAAAGGGCTTACTCATAGTAGGTTACATTTCATTGTCTGAAAGATTGAAAAGGATCGGTCAACTAAGTTATTTGCTACAGCGTTTTTACCATGATGCAATTTGATGTGGGACACTCTTTAGTAGCTTATTCAGCAAAAAAGGCACCACCCAGCACTTTCAGGGGGTTCCTGAATTTTCGGGCTATAAATCAAATAGGAGGGTGGCCTATAACATTGCAAATATTTTTTTTTTTCGGAATTTAGCATCCTAATGTGCATTTTCAAAGTTAGAACAATGAATTCTGTTTAAACGCGATGTTTTTTTTATCGATCTCTATGTTTTAAAATCACAAAAAAATCAAAGAAAAATCAGGTGATATTTAAATTGCATCCCGTATGAGGGCAAAATCAAAACATAAAAATCGCGTAGAAACTGAATTGAATTGAAAAAATCCACAGCATCATTCACATTAATTAAGACAACTCCAATCGACAGCTTTCCGTTGATTTCTTTTTTGTTGTGGTATTTTTTCCAGGCGTAAGACTCATACTGATTAATATCCTGTTGGATCAATTCCAAAATGATCCATCAATTCAATTATCGTCCAATGGATTTCAAATTCAATTAATTTCGCAAAGGTCATTACCAACGGTGCATCTAAACATTACATTCTAATGTAAATAATGATTACTTAATCACATTAGATCAATGTTGCATTGTTGTCAATATTTTCGTGCTGCCCGTCGATTCATGGGATCAGCTAAATAGCTTAATCAAATCCATTCGATCAATCGATCATGGTCATTATCGATCCGATTGAAAACCGCCGCACTTTTGCAAACAAACGAATGGCCCTCGAAAGGTATGTATGGGTGGTGGGCGGTGAAAATTTATGCCACAAAGATGCAATTCGTTTATTTGAATAGAGCCCCCACCGTACTGTATCGTTCCAATCGTTTGTTCGATGCCGTATATTGTTGCATCATTTGGGGTGCCATTTTCCATCGTTGATCGAGAACGGGCTTCCATTGTTGGCGATCAATGGTTCAAACAGTTTTGCTATTAGTCAATCAATGTCAAAAAAAGCTAGGCATTTCAATTTGGTTTGTTCGTTTAAATAAATGCAATCGATGACCTTCGGCGCGTAAACTCTGCAAGAGGCTAGTTAGGGACGCCCAATTAGCCGTTGACAAAAGACATTCTTGCTTTTTCTCAGCTGGAAACTTTTGAGGTCGCTACACTCAGTCACCGCGAAGGATTCAATTTCACTACGTACGCAACTCGAAAGACAATTATTATCCACACTTCCTTGAGGCACCTCTCGGCTTCTCTACATGATTTAAACCCTTTTAAACACCTTGAGGTGGCTAGTTTTGCACCGTGTGTGTGTGCGGTAGGTAAAACTAGGAATTCACTATCCACCAAGCCACTTTGGGCGAGAACAATGCGACAAACCTATAACGCTTTGGTGCACATGACAGGTGCGGTTAATTTGAACCTGGTTGGCGTTGGCGTCGTCGCCAACATCACTTGCTAAAATTAGCCTTGCCCAAGAAGTAACAATACCTTCAATGGGCTTACCGAAAAGGGTGACGACGACGCGGTGGTTTCAGGTTTGATGTATGCAAAAACTAACGCAAGAAATGTGTACTTCTATGAAATGGCATGCCTGGGGATTGGTGCGAGGAAATTAGTATTTCCTCAATTTGGAATGCATTGTTTTTCTTTTGTCTGTTTCAAATGTTATTATAGTCACTTTTAGCTAATGCTTTCTATTCCTATGAGGCTATTTGACAATGATGGAAAAACAGAACAAAAGCCGCTTCATGGGAAAGTTCAGATGTAACATTTTGAAGTGAAAAAGGACAAATATGATGGTTGTTATAAAAATTCAGGCTTCACAATCTATTTAACGCATAGCTATCAGCAAATCAGCAATAAGAAAGAGATAATGAATAATAATTTGGATTTATTTCAACAACCTTAAGTGCTTATCCTTGACCGATACGCGTATTTCGTCTACAATGTGCAGACTTCTTCAGTGTTTTGTGCAAATAATGGACTGTAGAAATCATCTCTTAAATCTAATCTTCAGTATGCACAGGTAGTCCACTTCACACCTGTTGATGTGTTACAGGTTATAACCTGAAAAGCCATGAACGTTCGTTTCCATATCCCTGTTGGAAAAGTTGAAGGTCGTTGTGTGTTAATCTCGGAACTCTCTGCAACGCCCTATTTCCCCGTTTAAGGAAATGTTCCAAACTGTTTCGTTTGAAGATATGATCTGTAACCTTTGATTTATAATCTTTCAGTAGGCCTTTGGTTTGTAGCTTTGTTTGCCTCAGAAATATGTTCTATAAAACTATTTTCATTACAGTTTTCCTGGTCTGTCCTACTTATACTTTGTTACAACATTTAGAACTTATTTCATTTATTTTATATTGAGCAGGTTATTGCGGATTGCTTTGGTTTTTAGACTAATGTGAAAATATTTGATAGTTGAAAACATATGTTCACACATCAAATTACAAAGGGAATAGCAGGTAAACAAACCAATTATTCGATACGCCACCCTAGAATGCGCCCTCGCTACAGGAAACTGTAGCATCGAAATGAACCAATGTATGCTGAAAACGGTGTGAACATTTTGTGGTGTGACAAAATTATTCTGCTGGGAATCTGATTGGGGGAAAAATATACAATACTCACTAATTTTTCATATGTGCGCCCACTTTATGCAGCGGCCATAATTTTAATTTCGAAATGTACACACAATTTAGTTTACTTTAAACTAGGATACGGGTAAACTTGTATGCTATCAGCTCGCCTTTAAACTTAAATAAAAAAAATACTATTTTTCGAATATTGGCTATTCGGTTTAACGATGGATGTTTTATGTTCAACAATTCGGTCTTTGGACTTAACCTTCTTCAGAATATATAAAGTTATTCAGCTCAAAAATCTTTACAATCTCAAACTAAAACTAACTCTGCTGAAGATTCCAACCCTTGAATCAAAACGTTGACGATGATAAAACTGTTAAACTATTTCTTGAAGACTGAATGCCGAAACAAAATCACCAATTCTTCAAGATCTATCATTTTCCCGGAAAGTCTAGAATTTTCTGAAGTTTTTGAAATTTACCTGAAGTGATTGGAACTGCCGTAAAGATCTCTGAACTTCAATCATGTTTCCTATACCTGAATTTCTCAGAGGTTATTGACGTAATTTTCCTGAAGATATTTGCACTGCTCTGAAGTTCTTTGATCTATTCTGAAGCTCCCACATTTTTTCTGATGTTTGCAATACTACTCATGGAACTTCCAAACACATTTCAAATCTTCCCTGCAAGGTGCCTTCCATTCATTTTGGATAAAAAAATGTTCTCTTAAATTATGGAATAATAAGATATTATAGTAGTATTTTGTTTGTGTAAGCAACAAGAAAAGACTGCGAAGTTTGTGTTTGACACATAATACCTGCCAATTTTGATATACGAGTGTCGCAATAAGCGATTTTGTCATTTATCTCACCCACTCTTCGCCCTTCACTCTTCGCGAAGCGGCGATTAGAAAATCGCTCATTGTGACTCTGCCAAAGCTAAATTTGCAGGTTTTATGCGTCAAACACAAACATTACAATCTTAATCAATCAATCAATTACATTTTCAATAATAAGATATTATAATGTTATTTTGTATGTGTAAGTAATACAAAATATCATTATAATATCTTATTATTCTATAATTTAATAAAACATTTTTTAGGCAAAATGAATGGAAGGCACCCTGCTTCCCTGAAGTTTAATAAATTTTCAAGAAGTTCCCAAATTTTCTTTAACGTTTCCTATTTTTTCAAGTAGTTCTCGGAACTTCTCTAGTGTTCCAACAATTTTCCAAACATTCATGGAACTTCCCTGAAGACCTCAAATACTTACAGAAATTTTTAAAACATTCCTGAAATTATCGTAATGGTTTAAAGATCCTCGGAACATCTTGAAAGTTCGTGCAATTAATTAATGAAACTGCTCTGAAGATCTCTGATTTTCCTCGAAGTACACAGATAAAAATTCTTAATTTTAATAGTGATGTAAACATTCATTCACGTAAACTTGTATTTCATTTCACGAAACCGAGCAACTTGTAAACAATGTTGTTTACAACAATGAGCTTTTGTATACAATATTTGCTACATTGCATGAAATGTCTCAGAACTTTACATGATATTTAATGTAAACTTATATGATATATGATGCTCCATTTATGTGCATCTTACTGAACAGAAATTTACACTACTTTTCGAACTGTGTACCTACACTGAGATTATTATTCCATCAGATTTCATAGAAATATCGTATGGTTTTTTGCGACAAGATTTTATGTTGGATTTCATACGATCGGACTATGAAAAACTGTCAGATGTTTTCAACCAGCCATCGTATGATTTTTCACGTATACAACTATGAATTTGAATACAAACGAATGATGGATATCATGGAATTGAACTATTGATTTCGTACGTCGTATGTTTTTAATTTATTGGATTTATTTACTCGTATTTCATTCAATTAACTTCATTTTTTAGAAAATTTCACGAGTTTTCTATTGGTAAATCAAAGTTGGCACTCGTCGAGAATAGACGAACTATGAAAGTGATGATGGTTTTAAAAATTTTCCGAGGAGAGCTATACGAGTGCAATCTTAAAATGCTTTTATTTTGAAAATGTAGCATGGTATTTAAATCTGGTTGTTGCTACAGTTTTAGAAAAGCTGAAATCTATGCATACACCTAAAAATCTGAAAAGAAATTATTTTTTCTATATTATATATCTATTGAGTAGTCCTTAAGTTTTCTACTAACGTAGCATTAACCAGATTTAAATAAAATGCTCCATTTGCAAAATAAAGGCATTTTAAGATTGAACTCATAAACCTCACCGTGTAAAATTTTGAAACCATCATCACTTTCATAGTTCATCTATTCTCCACGAGTGCAATCGGTGAAGAATAGACTATGTTGGTGCGAAAACTAGAAAAAAAGTTCGAAGGATCCAACAAACTTCTCGTTCCATTAGCGTTCGACTTTGATGTAATTGGGGAAGCTATTCGGTCAGTCGGTGCAGCTATGTGCGATGGATGCGGAAGAACCAGAAGCTAATCTGCAAATGTAAAACTATATAATTAAAATCATAAATAACTTAAATTTTCTTAATCTTACAGGATTACGAAGCCTTATACAATGTCACGAAACTGCATCCGCCATCTTTGTTGTTATTGTGATTTGAACTAACCTACTACCTTTCATACGATCGTCTTATGACTTTTTGACATAAGTTGCGTCAAAACAATTCATAAGAAGGGTTTATGGAATTCAAATATTTTTCGTGCACCTTTTATTGTATCCATCTATAAATGCTATAGATGGAGTATGAATTCATACGATACCTATGAAATTGGATAGAGCGCATATTTGTATGTGTTCATACGATGCAGCTTATGTAAATAGAAGGGATAGTTTCCTCAGAGTAGAACATCTCTGAAAAAAATTAAACTGCTTGAAAATCATTAAACTTCTCTAATGTTCTATGTTCTTCATTGAAGATGTCGCAGAAGTTTTCGGAATTACTCTGAGTTTCTTGGAACTTCTGTAAAGTTCCTGTAATTACCTTGAAGTTAATTGAACTTCCTCAAGGTTCTTGAAGCCATCCTAAACTTCTTGCAGTATTCTTGAAGTTATTGGTACTGCCCTGAAATAAACGGAACTGTCCTAAACGTCTTTAAACTACCCTGAAAATCTCTGACCTTCATTGAAAGTCACAAAATATATCTTGAATTGTCTAGATATTTCAGGAATATTTCAGAAATTCCATGAACTTGCTGACGTTCATGATGCTGTCCTAAGAACGTTCAAGGTTTTAAAACCTGCCCGAAAGAAGGGATGTTGCGGTACTTCGTGCCATACCCCCTCGGGCAGTGAAGGCGGTTAAATGACCAAACCGGTGCTATGAAGACCGGCGCACAATAGATACGTTTTCGGGTTTTTTGGCAGATAATGCATGGGCTAGCTGTCAAAAAACCCGAAAACGTATCTATTGTGCGCCGGCCTTAACGTCGAAGACAAAAAACTGACAGCTTGAGGAGTGTCTTTGATAGGTTGGTAGGAAGAGTAGACAGAAGAATCGGAATAAGAAGAAAGAAATAACAATTCATGCTGCCAAGAGGGCCAGAAATTGTTAGTGTAGTTAAATTGTATAAATTTGGTTTATATACAGTGAAAATTAGTTGGAGAAGGCATAAAAAGGAGTAAGGATATAGGGGAAATGGATGTAATGTCAGCCTAAAGGCCCCTAATTTGGGCCCATACATAAATTCAGCAACCGACTAAATTTTCAATAACGACCGAAAATATCCATTAGTGCCGTCCCAATGACGCGTTCATCTATATAAAATGGATAAATAGTAAATTTTTAGCGATGGGCCCAATCTTAGATCCATAGGCCAACATTAGAGCCCTTTTTACCCTACCAATGTGAGTATTTTTTAAGGAAGTAATCAATATTTAGTATGTATTAATAAGAAAATAAGGCTTTTAGCGTTCGTAAATTGCACGCCGAATGTGATTCCTTTGTCTGCTGAAAAGAATTCCGGACACTCCCCCCTCCCCCCAACAGTAGGGACGCCCTTGAAGTTATTCTTAAAATGACAGCCTTAAGATCTCTGAGCTATCCCGTTAATCTCAAGACCTATCTTTCCTGAGAATCTTGGAACTTCTCCAAAGTTTCCAAAATTTTCCTCAAGTTTTCGGAACATCTCTGAAGTTTTGTTGACATTTCTGAAGCTCTTTTGATATCTCTGAAATTCCTATAACTTCCGAAAAGTTCCTGCAGTTTTCCTGCAGCTGATGGAACCACAGCTCCCAAATTTTACAGAAGTTTCCTTACTATCCCGCTGTCCGTTCATGAAACTTCTTCAAAATCATCGGTATTTCCTCGAGGGGCTGTCAACTTGAGTATTTTCGATTCAACTAGCTGAACTCAAAAGGTGCATTTAGCATTTTTCGTACACGCTAACTTCTGCTTACTCACCAGGTGAGTCGATCGTACTCACTTTCGTCCGATGTATCGAGTTGTCAAAAATTGAGTAAACGAGAAATGTCAAACTGAGTAAAAGCCACTCAGTCAGCAAAATCCTGGGCTTGGAAAAAATGCCAGTCATGTAGGAGGAAACCTCATAGAAAATGTTACTCAAAACCGGCTGAAATGCCTTCAGGTAAGTTTTTTGCTCCGGTAGAATGAATCCGGAGCAGGCAATTTCCATTTCCTTGAATAAAAATCAAAACAAAAACCCTCCCCGCAACTGAAAATACTGGCGAGTGGATTTGACTCAGTCTACGTGAGAACGTAGTTTACTCAAAAGTTAGTCAACATAAGGCTACACAGATAAAAATTCTGAATTTTAATAGTGATGTAAACATTGATTCACGTAAACTTGTATTTAATTTCACGCAATCGAACAACTTTTAAACAATATTGTTTACAACAATGGGCTTTTGTATACAATATTTGCTAAATTGCATGAAATGTCTCAGAGCTTTACATGATATATAACGTAAACTTATATGATATGTGACGCTCCATTTATGTGCATTCTACTGAACAGAAATTTACACTAATTTTTCGAACTGTGTACTCAATTTTGAGTACACACTAAAAAAATCTGAATTTTACTGCTGATGTAAACATCCATGCATGCAAACATTCATGCATGTAAACTTCCTTTTCACGTAAACTAGCAGCTTGCAAGAAATGTTGCAAACAAAGGTGGAAAGTTGCATACAATATATGGAATATTGCATGACATGTCTCATAAATTTACACGATTTATAATGTAAATTTGTATGATTTATGACGCTCCATTTATGTGCATCATAGTAACGGAAATTTACATTCCTTTTTTTAGCTGTGTAGCCATACCTGCCGCTGAGATGAGTACATTCTACTCAATTTTGAGTTGACCACAATAAGCGTGTATATATGTATTTATAAGTTTTGTTTATTTTTGTATTAAAGTGTATTAAATTCATTATGAAATGGATTTTTCGGGTACAAAGTATTTTCAAGGTATTTTGTGTGTATTTTATTTAAGGTATTTTAGATTTAACGTGTACACATTAGCGTATTTTTGTGTGTATTTTTTGAAGTGTGTATTTACAATTCAGCCGATTTATGAAGTTGATCGCCCCTCGTATTTCCTTTAACTCCTCAGAAGTTCTTCAAAGTTTCTAAAATTTTGTTGAATGCCCTGAGGTTCTCTTATCTTTCCTGGAGTATTTACTATTCTTCCCAGTTAAGGGGGGTGGGGGAGAGAGAGGTTACAAAACCAGAGAAAAATATTATCTCATTTTACTAAAATATCTTAAAATGTTATTGGTATGGTGTGTTCCATAACGTGTTAATAGCATATTCTGCTTCAGAGCATAATTTTCTATTGTTTTGATATTTTGAAAACTAAACTTAGTATTTAAAAAAAAAACATAAAAGTAAATTATGACAGTAGAATGAGTTATTAATTAATATGATATTGATTTTAATTATTAAACAACAAACCAACAGTTGTTAGTTTGCTATGTAACTTCTCCCGAGATTAGCTGACGCTTCGGTTACTTCGTCGAATATAAACATTTACGCAAACAATTAAAACCACATACTAATTAATAATATCAAATACGCTGACAACAATATCTTATCCGTAACCATTTGAGATATTTTTGAACATTTTGAAAATCACGCGACACATAAAGCAGATCGTGTCATATTTGAAAAGTAATGACTAACGAAAAAACTGTTGGTATTTTTTCCTCCTACCTTCAACAAAAAGATACAACTGCGTGGTCAGCACACGAGACAGTCACGCAAACAACCTGGGTTTAAGACTAGTTGAATCTTTACTGTAGCTTTTTTAATTTTTATATTTCTGTAATTATAATATAATATAATATTGAGTATATTGATTTGTTATAGTAAAACTCAAAAACTGTGATATTCATTAGATATGCCAATAGCTTATATTTATATTACTCAGTTAGTAGCCCATTGGTTTTCTGATATTATTTTTGATATTTTATCTCTTAAATCTATCAAACAACAGTAAAATGAGTTCTTTAGATTTCCTATTTTAATATCAAAATTTGCTTACTTACCTTACCTTACCAATCAGACTAAGGTCTTATTGTCCTCTGTAGTCCGAAGAATTTGTTTCCACTCTACTCGATCCATGGCCACACTTCGCCAGCCTCGTAGTCTGCGATGGGTCCGCAGGTAGCCTTCTACTTGGCCGATCCACCTTGCCCGCTGCTCGCCTCTTCTTCTTGTTCCTGTTGGGTCGCTTTGATCCTCCAAGAGCATAGTCCAGGTCTCGTGGCCGTAGAGGACCATCGGTCTAATCAGCGTCGGGTAGATAGTCAACTTAGTTTGGCGGCGAATTTTATTGAACTGGAGCGTCCTGCGGCGCTCAAAGTAGGCGCGATTCCCTGTCATAATACGTCTTTGAATTTCTCTGCTGGTATCATTTTCGGTGGTCACCAGTGAGCCCAAATACACGAACTCGTCGACCACTTCGATTTCGTCACCGTCAATCTTAACTCGGGGTGGGAGACTAACATTGTCTTCCCTAGAACCTCTTCCTCTCATGTATTTCGTCTTCGATGCGTTGATGGCAACTCCAATCCGCCTTGCTTCAGCCTTCAGTCTGATGTACGTTTCCACCATCGTCTCAAAGATCCGTGCCATGATGTCGATGTCTTTGGCGAAGCCACGAAGCTGGATGGACTTCCTGAAGATCGTGCCACTGGTGTCCATCCCAGCTCTTCTGATCACACCTTCTAACGCGATGTTGAATAGCAGACACGAAAGTCTATCACCTTGCTGTAAACCCCTTCGAAATTCAAAAGGACTCGAGAGTGTCCCCGATACTCGAACAACGCACATCACTCGATTCATCGACGTCTTGGCCAATCGCGTCAGTTTATCCGGAAATCCGTACTCGTGCATAATCTGCCATTGCTAATCTCGATCGATTGTGTCGTAAGCGGATTTGAAATCGATGAACAAATGATGTGTAGGCACATTGTATTCGCGGCATTTCTGCAGAACCTGCCGAATCGTGAAAATTTGGTCCGTGGTACCGCGGGCACCCATGAATCACGCCTGGTATTGCCCCACGAACTCTCTTGCAAATGGTGACAGGCGGCGGCATAGAATTTGGGAGAGTACCTTGTAGGCGGCGCTCAGCAGTGTGATCGCGCGGTAGTTGCAGCAATCCAACTTTTCGCGCTTTTTGTAGATTGGACATACGATACCTTCCATCCACTCCTCCGGGAATATCTCATCCTCCCAAATCCTGGCAATTACCCAGTGCACCCAGTGCTTTACCACCGTATTTTAATAGCTCACTTGGTAGTTGATCTACACAAGTTGCTTTGTTGTTCTTCAGCCGACCGATCTCCTCCTCAACTTCTTGAAGATCAGGAGCCGGTAGCCTGTCGTTTTCTGCGCGTGCTAGAAGGTCTTTTGCCGTGCCACCTTCGTTTTCTGCTGCATCACCGTTGAGTTACTTGTCATAGTACTGCTTCCACCTCTCAATAACCTCACACTCGTTCGTGAGAAGCTTACCGTCCAAGTCTTTACACATATCGGTTTGCGGCACGTAGCCTTTGAGCGAACTGTTTAGCTTCTCGTAGAACTTCGGTGTGTCGTTTACGTGGTTCAAATTTTCCATCGCCTCGCGATCTCGGTCTTCCTGCTGACGCTTCTTCCTTCGGAAAACCGAGGTTTTGTCTCAAAATTTGCTATTGGTTTGATATTTTATTCTACTCGGGATCTGATGATGTTTCTGGACATGCCCTGAAATTAATAAGATAATCCTTAAGACCTCTAAAAATCACGTCATTAATTTTTGAAGGTTTTTGAAGGTTCTCGGTATTTTCATGAATTTAATACTACCCTAAAGTACCCAAAACTCACCTGAATTTTTCGGAACAATCCCATAATTTTCCTGATAATCATGAAACTGTCCTGAGTTGTCATTAAACTCATAGGATCATTAGGATCATTAAACTCAACTGAAGTTTTTCAAATGGAAGCTTAATTTTCCCTGAATTTAGTAGAACTGCTCTGAAGCTCTTGCATCTTCACTGATGTTCTCGAAACTTCCCTCAAATCTATGGAACTGCCCTGAAGCTATTGAAACCTTACCTAGAGATCTTAAAACTTACATGCTGTTCTAAACGTTCTGGACGATCTTGATGTTTGCAGAATTTCCTTTAAATTACTGGGATTTCCATAAAATTCTCAGATCTATACAGTAAATGTTTCAAACAATTTACAAATTCATGCATTGGATGACATAGAAAGCTCTCAATTAATAACTGTGGAAGTGCTTTTAAGAACGCTAACTTGAGAACAGACCGAGGGGGGCGACACATCTAAATCTCAAGTTTAGATGGTCAACAAATCTCACACTAGCGAATCAATCTTCGAACAATCTTCTTTCATTTGTCGCATCTACTTACATCGTTCATCAATTTTTTGAAGGAAATCTTCAGAATCGCCATCAATCTTCTTTCTATCTACTCAGCGTGCTAGCCACAGCAAAACACAATCTTTTTTGCATCGTAGATAGAGTCGTCCCCCTTGGAACAGACACATGCTCATGTAAGAACGTCAAAGCCAGGAAGAAGAAGAATAAGACCTGCCATACTTCCTCAAACCTCTCGCTCTCCGAAGTTCTTCCAAATCAACAACAATCATCCTATATACCAATGAGTTGGTGCCAAGATTCACGGCTCAGCTGCTACTCCCCATAGAGTCCGGTAGGTATAGGTAGTATGCCTATTACGAAAAGAGATCGCCACCCTCCGTACCATCAAATCATGCATCGGCTAAGGGAGGAGGCTGAAAAGCAACAATAGCTAAACAACAAAACACCACCTTCCTCTCCGACGCTCGAGCACGGCGGAAAAAAAGGGGCAATCCATGCTGGAAAAACCTCAGCAGCACCAAAACGTTCACCATTCAGCGAGCGGTTCGTCAGTTGAGCCTCGGATTTCCTTCGGAACGGTTGCCTTTTTTCCCTAGTGGGCGGAAAATCTCAAAGTGTCTTACTTGCAGTTCATAGCAGTAGTAGCACCAGTGCAAGATTGCACACATTTTCGGTGCAGTCAAGCAGTGCGAAAAAAAAACGACGCATCAGTTACGAAAAAAGAACCCATAACTCCCATAAATTTATTCACGACGACCATCACGACTCTTATTATAGCAGCACAGTGAAGCCTTTTTAATTTTCGCAACTATTAGGCAGCTGTCGAAATCGGTCGATGTGCGGTGCACGCGAAGGATCGTTTAAGGAAAATTCGGTTTGAACAGTTCAAGTGCGCAATTTTCACAGATTCCAAAAGAAGGTTCCTCTTCTCTCGTCCGAAGTCAAGTGAAGTCGAAAGTGAACACAACATGACCACCACAACGCATGCCAACACTTGGTGGTGCTGGAGCTCGAAATGAGAGTGAAAAGGTGGAAAACCACCAAGCCGTGTCCGTTTTAGTGTGGTGAAGATTTGATCATCGCCTAAAGGCAGCAAGAAAAAAAACAAAAACGATCAGTGGTCAGTGAAACTGCCTGTCAAAATCGAAGATTTATTGTCGTTTAGGAGGAAAATTCGGCGCAGTGCTTTGGCGGTTTGAGACTAATTACCGAATGGTACAGCTCATATGAGGAATAAGTGCTTTTCTCCAATATCCGTGTGAGTGATAACCGGAGATAAGTGAAAGGTTGTGGACCATGATGATTTAAGGCTGTTAAAATTTAGAGATTAATTTCCTAATAGATTGGAGAGTGAAAGTGATTTCCTAAGCCGGCTGGTGGGTTACTGATCGAAGATGAACTGATTGGAAATGATCAGCGTAAAAAAAAAGTTATCGTGTGTTATGCAGAACGAATCAATCTACCACGCGGCTTAGATGAAGGGTTTGTAATGAATTTAGGTGTGAAGCGAGTTGTCGATGAACTTGCGATTAAATTAGACGTATGAAAATTCGAAAACAAACCGAAGAAGTAATCATGGGTCTGCGATCAAATAAAATTTCACTGCTGTTTCAAAGCTATGATCTTCCTAGCTTCATTTATAATTTCAACAGCCAGTAGTACCAATGGTTATGCCGTCTACAATGAAACACTATTTCTTCATTGATACAAGGCTCAAAGTACAGACACTTTTAAAAATAATTTTAAAACCGTTCAGAATATCATACATATTTATTTTGCAACATAATAATAGACGTAATAAATGTCCGGATCAAGGGCGCTGCTATTAATTTGCTGTAAAAAATGTTTTTCGGAATAACGAAAGCATTACCTGTATGTACCTAATGATAGTTTATTCATGTCAGTTACAAGAACAAAATATCATCATAACATCTAATGATTTCATATGATTGGTTTGAAAATAATACAAATTAATGACTGAAAAAATCGACTATCGTGACTGGATGGGCCCTACATATATTTGAGTCTCAGAATATCAATGAATTCTTATTTGGCCACTATTGGAGTGAATTGGTCATAAGGTAGAATTTTTGAAACTTGATCTTATAAAAAGTTCGATTCAGGGAACAGATTTCGTTTTTTTTTTTCAAAGATTGAGGATTTAGAAAAATGTTCAAATAAGATTAGATAATTGTCTAGATCATGAGGGTTGGGTTTTGTTTTCAGATTTGGAACTTCTTATTTTTTTTTTATTTTAGACACAGAAAAATAATTCAAATTTGGAGACCTTTTCAAGATTCTTGAACTAAGGCCAATTTAAAAAATTTCATGGATTTCAGATTTATACAAAAAATCATCAACCAAGCTTTGAAATAATCAGGATTCTGGTTAAAAACATAGTTTTTGGTTCAGATTCTGGTCTGGTAAAAATTTTTTAGGAGGAAAAACAAATCAGATGAATTCAAACGAGGGATCGAAGGGGCAATATTGAAGAGAATTATACAGATTTTCAGGAAAATTCAAGAGAATTTTCGAAGAATATATATAATAAATAAATCCTGCAGAGAATTTCAAGGAAATTCTTAGGAGATTTCCAAAATAACATCCAAGGCAATTCTGAAGAAAATTCATAGGTAATTTCGGAGGGTATATCATTGCAATTCTTCTGAGACTTCTATTCCAGGAGAATCGTATTCTAAGAAAGGGTGGTCCTAGAGGCGCGCTATAACCGACGCAGGCAACGGCTGTAATTGGGTTGATTAACTTCGAAAAAAAAAACCAATTTTTACACATCATCTGATAGAGCTTCGTTTTCTGAGCACAACGATATTTTTATCGATCCCGTAGACGTTCATCTCGATTTTTAAATCAAGATTTAAATTTTTGATCATTGACACTAAATCTATTCGTTGACAGCTCGCTCCGATACAAAGTCCCACCAAAGGGCGCTAAGATGGTGATTTTTGCTAATGTAATCGAACTTATTTACAATAGTTCCAGTGTACCAAAATTGATGAAAGTTTGGATTTCGGTTCCATTTTTAATGCAGATAACGAATATGTATTTACCTCAATACCCCTAAACACCCCTAAACACCCCAATTAAATTAACTCCATGAACTACTGCTTTAATTACATTAATTACACAGTGTAGAATCTTTACAACTTTTCAGGTTCATTAATTACAGTCGACTTTTCGTAATTAAAGTACATTAATTGCATTTCAATACTTTTAATTACCGTCAGTACTACTTCAAAACGCATTAATTACTTTAATTACTTTTGATTGCATTTTAACTTCAACGTCAACTTTGCCCCAACATTTTTATCAGTGTGCCTGTAGTGTGCTGCGCTGTGCCGAGAGTTCCAGTTCCAGACCTTGTGTGTGAATAATTGTATGTTTGGCAACGCGACATTTTGACAGTTCAAATGTATTGTTTTGGTATGTCAAACAGTACGCACGCTATTTTGAGGCTACTCATTTTTGAGTCGAAAATCAGTCAGTCCAGCCAAAAGGGAACCCCAATAAAAATTGTATGGTTAATTTGCTTAACGACGTGTTCTGCGTATCATCCAAACCATTTGTGGAATAGTTCAATGATTTGGGTTATCGTTCGTTTATGGTTATTTTTTATTAGGGAAGTTACCCAAAAATTCCAATGGAGGAAACTGGGTAACGGTTACTCAGATGATGACATTTGTCAACTGAGTAAACCTTACCCATTTCGATAGAAACGCATGAAGGCCCGAGGGGAGTGACTATCTACGATGCAGGAAAGATTTTGTTTTGCTGTGGTTAGCTGCGCGCATGCTGAGTAGATAGCAAGCAAATTGATCACGATTCTGAAAATTTTCTGCAAAGAGATGATGCACGATGCAAGTAGGTGCGAGAAATGAATGAAGATTTTTCGTAGATTGATTCGCTAGTGAGGCATTCCACGAAGGTTCGCAAATCGATCCTGACTGATCATTTCCAATTACGCTGAAATATTGCACAGTTGTTCCTTTTTAGTAAAGGCGCCATTTTGTGCTCTCAGTTTTTCATATTGAATCACGACTACTTTTTGAAAAGGGCCTTTGTAAAAATAGTACTAATGAGTTTGAAAATATATATTGCCGAAACGCTTTGTTCGATTGATTTGGTGTCTTGAGCAAAGTTGTAGATATTATTTTGGCAATTGTGTAAAAAATATACACTGTAAAAAATTTCGTTAGTATCAATGAAAAAAATTGTATTTATTATTAAAAAAGTTATTTTCTCAAAAAGTGCATAAACATACCTATATTGCAAAAACGGCTTGCTTGATTGCTATGGTGTCTTCGGGAAAGTTGTGCAAAATTAAAATGCGATTCTTGAAAAATATACACGGTTGAAAAACATGCGTTTTTAATGAAAATGTAAAAATCGAGAAATTTTCAAAAAATCATAACTGTTTTTGAGTTTTCCATCACCAAACTTTGCCAGTTTGTAGCAAACATTATGAGCTTCAATGAGGCTTAAAACGAAAATTGGGTTCTTTAAGGGTATTGAGGTACATGCATATTCGTAATCTGCATTAAAAATGGAACCCAAACCCAAAATTTCATCAATTTTGGTACACTGGAACTATTTTAAATGAGTACGATTACATTTGCAAAAATCTCCTTATTAGCGCCCCTCGGTTTCACTTTGTATGGGAGCGAGCTGTCAGTTTGTCAGTTTAGTGTCAAACAGTGCAGTTATTATTTTGCTTTAAATCTTGATTTAAAAATCTAGATGAAAGTGTGTGGGTTCGAAAAAAATATCGCTGTGCTCAGAAAACGAAGCTCTTTCAGATGATATATAAAAACTGATATATTTTTCAAAATTAAAGAACCCAATTGCACTTTTTGATAAATAATAATAATTTGAAGAACTGATAACACAAATTGGCATCTTTACTAAAAAAGAACAACTGTGCAAATTTTCATCAAAATCAGAGCCGACAAATTAAAAAAAAATTAAAAAAATTCGTCAATCTGTAGAGAATTGCTCTAGTGCGAGGGGGATGACTCTATCTACGATGCAAAAAAGATTGTGTTTTGCTGTGGCTAGCCGTTGACGTTCAACAGCGTGACTAGTACGGTGGACAAGAATACTCGGCTCCGTCACCCGTATGACGCAGTGGTACACGCTGGTGAGGCACACCGGGAAGGGCGCGTACGGGTATGTGAAGCTGTGCTACCGGAACTCGGATAGGTTGCTGGTGATATCGAAAAATGATACTAAAAGACAAAGTCGAGCCACAGTTTATGTTTAAGACCTCGGAGAAGCAGGAAATTCCGATGAAAGTATAGCCGTTGTAGCACGTGAAGTATCCGAACGTTATCAACATGATTGATTGGTTCGAGAACGACAAATTCTTTCAGGTTGTGATGGAAATCCACGATTCCGGGATGGATCTTATCAAGTTTATCGATCAAAGACCCGTGATGACGGAGAAGCTGGGTTGTTGGATCGTTCGACAGATTGCTAATGCGGTTGCTTTTCTGCACTAGTTGAACATTCTGCACCGGGACATCATAGACGAGAACGTTATATCAAGCTGATTGACTTCGGATCGGTGACGTTTGTACGGGAAGGGCAACATTTTTCTACTTTCTACTGCCCGACCGAGCACTGCAGTTCGGAAGTGTTGGTAGGCAACCGCTACTCCGGCCCGGAACTGGATATGTGGGCTCTCGGTGTGACACTCTACGTGTTGATGTTCTTCAAAAACCCATTCGTGGACGTTATGGAATTCCTCCAATCCGAACTGGTCATTCCGCACGAGTACGTGTTGCTTTCGCTGTTGGACAAAAATCAAAAGACTCGGATCATCATCCAGGAGCTATTGGAGATGGAATGGATGCTACAGGAAATCAATTCGTCACTGTTTTTCCAAAATCGTCCCCTGTGAACCATACGAAACCAATCCGGAGAAGTATTACGTAAATGCGAATATCTGCTCCAGCCAGACGGGACTGTACACCCTTTCCATGGTAGATGATGTCGGTGGTGAAGATGACGATAAGCTTGTCCACATGGATGATTCGTTCATGGATCCCGACGAGATGCTGGACGATGATATTTTTCCTCTGTCGCACGATGATGAGATTGGTCTAGATGACGATATCTCCGGCAGAGATATGAATATTTTTCAACCAATCTCACCAGTTTGTATCGGAGGGTACCGGACGGCGAAATTATCTGTTGTGGATGCCAAAAATTGTTTGTTTCAACAATCAAATTTTGACACATCCGCACTGCACAGGCGCAGAAAATTATGTACCATGGGTGCCGAACGGTGCAAATGAATGTGCCATGATGTGCCCTACTTTGTGTTTGGCTTACGGTGCTGAGAGACCAACCCGTCGATTCAAAGCAGGGCTGGAAAGCACCTCAGAGCGTTAACAAAGCAACTTTGTGTATGCATCTCACAACACTCGACAAAGAGTGTGTGGTTCACCCATTTACTTCGCACACTCTTTTCCAACTAATCTGTGAGAAGCGATCCACACAATGAGCGGTACACTCCGTGCGGCGCACTGAGCGAATATAATACAACAAGCGCTAATGTCTTCTTTGAATTCTCTGCAGAGTTTTCTTACAACGACTGCATGCATAGGAGATGAAGAAGGGCATAACGAAGAAGAATTTTGTCTTTTTGCTGGGTTTCCCATTTGCAACCCTACACTGAGTGACGCTTTGCGTCGGAGCTGTCGGAGCGATGGCTACACATTGAGCTTTCGTTATTTCTGGGTGTGTGTGCAGGGTGAAAGACAAGCAAGCTTCGTGTTTGCTTGATTCTCACTTTGTTTATTTCTGAAAATCAGAACATTGCACACATTGAGTGATCAGATGACAGCCCTGATTCCAAGTATATTTGATTGTGATACGTTTCTTCTTTTTCTTTTCCTTTTTTGGTTTTTCCGGCTCTCAAATTCCGCAGTTATAAATTGAGAGCTTTATATGCCAAACAATGCAAGAATTTGAATATTGGGTTACCTCTATGATAATACCATAGAGGTAACTCTAAGACCACTGGGTCCCGAAGAAAATCATTATTATTTTTGGCTCACTCAGTACCAGAACAACGGTCCCAAGCAGTCCCAAGCTATTTCACTCACCCCTGCATGTTCTGCATGAATCCACACACCCCTGATGATATCTGTCAAACTTTCATAGCGAATCAAAATAAACATAGTGTAGATATAGAATTTCAACTAGAATAGGGTACGTTAATCGTTTGCTTGGGACCAATAGGCTACTAAAGTGGTGAGCCAATTTAAAATCGTTAGTTTCGTATTGATTGTTGATAATACCATACCACTCTAAGACCAGAAGGTACCGAAGAAACGTGCTCAACTTTTTGGCTCAGCTCTGGTACACTCTTCGGTCCCAAGCTGATCGATGCACCCCTCGAAAAATAAGAAAATCCACGAACCCCTCATTTTATCTGTCAAACTTTCATAGCGAATCAAAACAAGCATAGTGTAGTACTAGAATTTTGACTATAATGGGGTACGCTTTTAGACTTACTTGGGACCAATAGGCTAGTCCAGTAGTGAGCCAATTTAAAATCGTTAGTTTCCACCGGTTGATAATACTTTATGCACAGGGAAGTTGAGAAAATTTCAAGTACGAAAAATGTTCTCGACCGGACCGGGTATTGGGTTCTTTAATTTTGAAAAATGTATCGTTTTTTATACATCATCTGAAAGAGCTTCGTTTTCCGAGCACAGCGATATTTTTTTCGAACCCACACACTTTCATCTCGATTTTTAAATCAAGATTTAATGCAAAATAATAACTTCACTGTTTGACACTAAACTAACAAACTGACAGCTCGCTCCCATACAAAGTGACACCGAGGGGCGCTGATAAGGTGATTTTTGCAAATGTAATCGTACTTATTTAAAATAGTTCCAGTGTACCAAAATTGATGAAATTTTGGGTTTGAGTTCCATTTTTAATGCAGATTACGAATAGGCATTTACCTCAATACCCTTAAAGAATCCAATTGAACCCACTATGACTGACTGATAATATTGTGTCTTAATCAACTAGGCTATCAATGTGTAAACCATTTCATGGAATTTCCGTTAACTATCCTATGGCACTCTAAGAAGAATTCAATTGCAATTCAATTCAAAAGCAGTTCAGAGGTTTATCACCCGGTGGAAACTAACGATTTAAAATTGGCACACTACTTGACTAGCCTATTGGTCCCAAGCATATCGATTAACGTACCCCATTCTAGGCGAAATTCTAGTACTACACTATGTTTGTTTTGATTCGCTATGCAAGTTTGACAGATAAAATGAGGGGTTCGTGGATTTTCCTATGTTTCCTATATTCTCTTCGGTCCCAAGCTAATCGATGCACCCCTCGAAACATAGGAAAATCCACGAACCCCTCATTTTATCTGTCCAACTTTCATAGCGAATCAAAACAAACATTTTGTAGTAATAGAATTTCGACTATAATGGGCTACGTTAATCGATTTGCTTGGGACCAATAGGCTAGTCTAGTAGTGAGCCAACTTAAAATCGTTAGTTTCCACCGGTTGGTATTACCAACCATCAATACGAAACTATCGATTTTAAATTGGCTCACTACTTGACTAGCCTATTGGTCCCAAGCAAACGATTAACGTATTAACGTACTACACTATGTTTGTTTTGATTCGCTATGAAAGTTGGACAGATAAAATGAGGGTTAGTGGATTTTCCTATGTTTCGAGGGGTGAACTGATTAGCTTGGGACCGAAGAGAGTACCAGAGCTGAGCCAAAAAGTTGAGCACGTTTCTTCGGGACCTTCTAGTCTTAGAGTTATCTCTATGGTATTACCATCCGGAGGCAGCGAGTTCGATTCCCGGTCCGGTGGAAGCTGAAATTTTGCAATACATTCCTGGGCATAGAGAATAATTGAGCATAGAAAGCTCTCAATTGCTAACTGTAAAAATGCATCAATAACACTCGCAAAATAAACATAAAAATCCTAGAAGAAGACGGTAGATAATCCATTATAAAATCTAAGGATAATTTCAAGAGAATTCAGAGCAGACAATTTTAGAATAATTTCAGAAGCATTCCAAGAGATTTTTGAGGAAAATTATAAGGAAACTTTTGGAGAATACTGAGGAAATACTGAGAAGAATTTCAGGAGCAATCTGAGGATAGATTCAAGATAATTCTGAACACAATTCCAACGGAACTCATCTCGATATTATCTTCAATTTAGCATGAAGCAATTATTTGCCATCGATCTGTGTGCAAAAACCAACATGACACGTTTTCAGCGCTATATTTGTGTAAAATGAAAATAACCATTTGGCATTAGATCCTCAAAACCATCCTTACTACAGATACTATAGATTCCATAGAGAAGCAGAGGCACAAAACGTTGTTTTGGCAACCATGAAAAATAAATGATCTTACTGGCATCGGTGAAAAATGTTCATGTCATCATAGAGCTCTTCGTTATGCAGTTTAGTTTTGTGTTGTTTTCTTTCCTGCGCAAAATTTCAAAATAAAGTGCAAAGCAACAGTCCATCGAGGAGTGGTTTCCTTCTTCCGTTTTCCGCGAAATAAGTCGGAATGTGGAGTGTAGAAAGCGTTTTGTGCTCATAATATTACAATACTTCCCCGGCAAAAAAAAATCACGATGACGTCATGCTCGCTTGGCTACACTAACTGACAGTTCGTTTGGCTACATTCTACTTTGCCTCCGCTTATCTATATAGAATCTATATAGTATCTATAATCCGCACCAAGAAGAAGACGAATATTAATATTGACAACAACAGAGGCGTTAATGAACATCCAGCCACGAATGAAGAAAAGCAAATGTTGATTTCGATACTCAGAGGTTGCCTTGATCAAGGGATTGCTGTTATGCCAAAATTCTAATTCATGCAAGTAGTAGTTGGTCTATCTGCTAAGGTTGTCTTCATTTTCAGCTAAGTTGAGTGTCGATTAAATGATTTTTATCACCACTGTCCTTGACTAGACCACGCATCTCCATGGAATGTGCTTTATCCTCTTTTGTTGATAGCAAAAATCAATTTTCTTTATGGTTGTACACATATTCCCTGTCTTCGAAAAGACATCTACGAACCTTTTTGCATTTTACTCTATACTCGCGTGACGAAAATTGTGAGCCTGATGTGCAACACACGTCTACCTCATGCACCTACATACATCATGCTAGAGGTAGGTAATACTGTCTTCGGCAACTGCTGTAGACTGCAACCCACATACATATTGCCAGCTGAAGGTTTATTTCTTTGCAGCTCCCGAAGCGTGAAAAATAAAACGAGCTCTCAAAATGAGTCTACAGCACACTTAAGAGTGTCTACTGTACCGGAGTACGATCTATTTCGCTACCGGCTGGCAAAAAAAAACAAGCCCCAATATGAAGTGATTTAACCTATACAGTGCAAGGAAAGACCGCCACAGAAGATGACTTCGATAAAGCTGGCAGTTTTACATAATCTTACACACTAGCAGACGGTTCAAACGGGGACTGAAATGATCAGCGAGGATGTTCCTCTACAAAGTCTTCGTTTTGCAATCGTTTTTTGATTTATTTCGTACGCAGATCGTGGAAGTAGGTTTTGCCGCAAGACAACAACACACTGGTGCGTGGTTATGATTTTTACGGTTTTTCCTTTTGTTTCAAATCGGATCGTGAAGGTTTGTTTTCTTTGAATATGATGGATTTGAGGAAATGATGAAATCTTCACAACTATACTGCCGTCGGCAGACGCAGCCAAGCTACTAAAAGGAAATCAATTTTATGTAGAGGTTTATGTTAGGTTTGAGAGTTTTGCAACCTTTGCATTTTGCTAGATGTTAACGATTAACTGAACTGCATTTATGTGAAAGGAAATCGTCACATTTCGACATTTTCCTAGCATAATTATTCGACACAGTTTGTTGGAACGACCAGTTTAATATTTAACAGTTTAGCTCGCAATGCCCACTTTGTCGCAATCTGATTCCGTGGGGCGGCCAGTTGGATTCAGTTATAGTTTAGTTTGCCATCCACACACAGTAGGTTAATAAATTAGCATCGTCGTTAGGATACATTACATATTCCCTCAAGCCAAACATTAGTGTCCCACATTTTCCCGACCAAATTGTCTCTCATCATAATTCAGTCATTACGGATCGACTGCTTTCTTCGGATCTAATCACCTCCACGTTGTTGTTTCTTTTTTCTGTCGTTGTTGTTATTATTGCATGCAAAAGATCAGCATGTTCGCCGAGAGGCACAAAACTCTAAACTGTCACAAAGCGTATCTAATAGTGTTAACCGTAAAGTTATAAATAGACGCTGAAGATGCTTGATTTTCTCCATTTGGGATAATTTAGCACGCTATTTGCTTTGTATGGATGATCATATCATATAGCAGAAGCCGTTGGGTCGAACTCTTGGGAGTAACTTAAAACTTGATAACGAAAGGAATTGGACCGGATCAATTCCATGTTAATGATGTATTAGCAAACTGTCCTTGAAAGATGTCAATACGGATAAAGCGATTTGCTTAAGACGTTTTTCATCTTGGTACTGTGGAAAGGGGGAGAGGCAATTGTCCACGGGTTAGGTATATATTTTTTTAATTATGGGTGATTGTCCACGTAGAAAGAGAGATGATCGAAAATCTCTCGAAAACAGGCCACGTGGTGTGCGTGGTCAGTCCCTTATAATAACAATAAATTAATAGTTTTCTTTCTATCGGAAAATCATGCCAATCAAAGCTATAAATATTACAACTTTGTCACCACAGTGTTCACAATATTTAGTGCTACTGTCTCCTTTCACTTGCATGTGCACTTCACTCCTGCATTTTATTCTATCCACTGGTGGGTTGATTTTGCCGCGGTATCGTTGGAAAGTTTCATTTTGTTTTTTGCCGATCGACATTGAACTGCTGATTCTGATTAACAAGATGAGTATCGATCGATATCGTCACGGTGCTAACACCAAATTGAAACGCCATTACCGGGCCTCTCCCTTTATTTGCGTTCGTAATTTCATGGAACCATTGTACGAATATGAACCATTTTTTGAGTTTAATAGATCAATATCGCAATCATCAAAAAACTAAAACGGTACATTAATTCAATATCAGATCATAACTATACGGTTAGATGGTTTACTCTTTGTGAACAAAATTTAATCAAAAGGTGAAATGATCTTTCAAATGTTTGATTAATGTTTCACCAAGTACGAACTTTCGACAGTGTTGGGAATACATGCTCAATAAATAAGTATTACATATGACATGAAACGATGTTAAGATCGATTTCGCTGTAAGAAACTTATGATTTGGCAAGGGATTCGCCACTGCAGACGAGAAACCCAGGTTTTCGTCACAAACAAGACAAGCAAGAATGCCTGGACAAACGCATTCTTCCTTTCCTTAACCCGTTTTGGTTCGACATAAAAGATGGAGTTCGATAAACTTCCATGTAGGGGAAATGGTTCTAATATTGGCGTATGGATCGAAGATTGGACCCATCGCTAAAAATCTGCTATTTATCAATTTTACCTAGATGAACGCGACATTAGGACGGTACTTATGGATATTTTTAGTCGCTATTGAAAATTTATTCGATAGATGAATTTATGTATGGGCCCAAATAAGTGGCATTTAGACCGACATTACATCCATTTCCCCTATATATTCAGCAGCAAAACTACAGGATTTTTTTAAAGCAAATGTATTCAACTAAATAGGTCACTTGATCTATTCGAAAATAGATCTCTTCCGAGGGGGCAGCAACACGACAAAATTACCTTGAATACGGGAGGTATTCATTGGATGAAAGGGACCGTGAAAGAGGACACTGAAATAGAAAGTGTTTCTTCCGACAGTTTCATCTTAGTATTCATCTTTGGTCCATCACCCTGCCGTAACCCCCTTCGAGATTCAAAGGGACTCAAGAGTGTCCCCGATACTCGAACAACGCACATCACTCGATCCATCGTCGCCTTGACCAATCGCGTCAGTTTATCCGGAAATTCGTACTCGTGCATAATCTGCCATAGCTGATCTCGATCGATTGTGTCGTATGCGGGTTTGAAATCGATGAACAAATGATGTGTGGGCACGTTGTATTCGCGGCATTTCTGCAGAACCTGCCGAATCGCGAAAATTTGGTCACCCATGAATCCCGCCTGGTATTGCCCCACGAACTCTCTTGCATATGGTGACAGACGGCGGCATAGAATTTGGGAGAGTACCTTGTAGGCGGCGCTCAGCAGTGTGATCGCGCGGTAGTTGCAGCAATCCAACTTGTCGCCCTTTTTGTAGATTGGGCATACGACACCTTCCATCCACTCCTCCGGTAATATCTCCTCCTCCCAAATCTTGGCAATTACCCAGTGCAGCGCTCTAGCCAGTGCTTCACCACCGTATTTCAATAGCTCACTTGGTAGTTGATCTACACCAGTTGCTTTGTTGTTCTTCAGCCGACCGATCTCCTCCTCAACTTCTTGAAGATCAGGGGCCGGTAGCCTGTCGTCTTCTGCGCGTGCTCCAAGGTCTGTTGCCGTGTCACCTTCGTTTTCTCCTGCTTCACCGTTGAGGTGCTCGTCATAGTACTGCTTCCACCTCTCAATCACCTCACACTCGTTCGTGAGAAGGTTACCGTCCAAGTCCTTGCACATATCGGCTTGCGGCACGTAGCCTTTGCGCGAACTATTTAGCTTCTCGTAGAACTTCCGTGTGTCGTTTACGCGGTACAGATTTTCCATTGCCTCGCGATCTCGGTCTTCCTGCTGACGCTTCTTCCTTCGGAAAACCGAGTTTTGTCTGTTCCGCGCTTGTCTGTATCGCTCCACATTCAATCTCGTGCGGTGTTGCAGCATTCTCGCCCGTGCTGCATTCTTCTCCTCTACTAACAGTTTGCATTCGCCGTCAAACCAGTCATTTCTTCGGTCCGGGATTGCAGTACCTAGTGCCGCTGCAGCAGTACTACCTATGGCTGAACGGATGTCCCTCCAGCCATCTTCAAGAGAAGCTGCGCCAAGCTGCTCTTCCGTGGGTAGTGCAACTTCCAGCTGCTGCGCGTAGTCCTGGGCAACTCCGGTGTCCCGTAGTTGCTCAATGGTGGGTCGTGGTGTTCGACTTCGACGTGAGTTATGCACCGTCGAGAGTTTTGAGCGCATGTCGGAGAAGAATTTCCCGTCGATTAGAACGTGATTGATTTGGTTTTCTGTGTGTTGGTCAGGTGATCTCCAGGTGGCTTTGTGGATATCCTTGCGGGGGAAAAAGGTACTTCGAACTACCATACCCCGGAAGGCTGCAAAGTTCACGCATCGTTGGCCGTTGTCGTTCGATACGGCATGCAGGCTGTTTGGCCCGATTGCCGGTCTATACGTTGCCTCCCGTCCTACCTGAGCGTTCATGTCGCCGATGACGATTTTGACGTCCCGTTGCGAACAGCCGTCGTACACCTGCTCAAGCTGCACATAGAACGCTTCTTTCTCGTCGTCGGGTCTCCCTTCGTGTGGGCAGTGCACGTTGATGATGCTGTAGTTGAAGAAACGGCCCTTAATCCTCAACTTGCACATCCTCGCGTTGATCGACTGCCAACCAATCACGCGTTGGCGCATCTTACCCAGCACTACAAAGCCGGTTCCCAGCTCATTGGTGGTGCCACAGCTCTGGTAGAAAGTAGCCGCTCGATGCCCGCTTTTCCATACCTTTTGTCCCGTCCAGCAAAGTTCCTGCAGTGCTACGACTTCGAAGTTGCGTGGTTGAAGTTCGTCATAGATTAACCTATCGCAACCCGGGAAGCCGAGCGATTTGCAGTTCCATGTTCCGAGTTTCCAATCGTAGTCCTTATTTCGTCGCGTAGGTCTGTGCCGATTGTTCCGATCCGTATTTCTTTCTTCGGTATTTGCAACTTTGTTTTTTTTTCCAGGGCGGCTTGTTGGGCCTGCCCCAACCCCCTGTCTCGCCGGGGGACCATCGTGCACAGCTCTGTTTAGAGTCCCACGCTGGCACTAGGACGGTGATCAGCCGCTCCTAACATGGAGAACAGACGCCGTTTTGAGCCGCACCTCCATGGTGAGCAGACGCTCAGGTTTGGTGAAGCATTTCCTCTATCACCGTACTATGGTTACCGCGCCAGTGTTCGCGTCGCACCTCTTCACTTTGCTATTGCCGGACTGGCAACATTGCCCAGGCTACGCCAACCAGCTGTGTCCATGTTTCAGCTGGTAGTCTTTTGTTATCATATGACTCGAGGAGGCGTGAAGTAGGAACTTGTGAGGACCAGGGCTAGGTATTCGGCTCCTTCCAGGTTGTCAACTCACCATTTTGTAGCCCCCTACACCCTACACGATTGCTTTTATTAACAATAATCATATTGTCAATATATTCTATATTGACGTCAATACATCGAGATTGACAATATTTCTGAATTCACATCATCAATAATTCCTCTTCACGTCAATATATTGATACGTGTGGGGTTCGCTTAAGAAAACGATGTGCAACGGAATCATTTTTGTGTCGAGTCAACTCTCAGCTTGATTTTGGCACGTTGTGAATAGTCTCGCAATATCAAAGGAGCTTGTAAAATCAATATCAAGCATGATATTTTTTTTCCAATACCACGCGTGATATTGAGAGCCGAAAAATATCATTTGATTGATGATTTTGCCAACACTGGTGTTGAGTACTTGGCACTGATGAAGTCTGCAAGTCTAATACGCGTATCTGTCAAAAGATAAGCAATTATAACATAATTAAAAGGAAATAAACCAACACACTCAAAGCTCTTCATAAAGGGATTCAGTTAAGAGGTTCGACAAATTTAAAAGAATGAAAAACATGTTTTCTCTGGTGACATAGAATTTTGATGACATGGCAAAGTTGAACTCAAAAAACGGCAAGTTTCCCGATAATGTTTTGATCACGATCAGTTAATCATAATTATTAATCTTGGTTGTTAGCCAACTGGGAGCGATCTATAGCTGGGAAGTATATGAAAGGTAGACCAAATTGTAAGCAGAGAATGATAGGATTAAAAATTGTTTTAGAAATCTTGAATTTGATTATTGTTTTTTTTTTATTGATTTATTTGATTTTTTTTTTTTTTTTTCCTTTATTTACAAGGCTTTCAGCCATTGGCTGGTTCGCCTTGGAATTTATTTGATAAGGCTCAAACGAATTAACTTTACAGAGCCGAGGATTCTTGGTTACTATACAATACATCTTAAAACTATAGTCAAAAGGTACAACACAATAAACACTTTATCTTCCGCTATCCAAAAAGCCTCCTCCATCAGAACGGGAGCCGCTTCCAGTGGTTTTATTGTATGGCAGTATTGCCAACGGGGGTCAAAGCGCTTCTATTGCAGCAATGGATGCAAAACGTGGTCAGCACTCATACGCTCATCACTAAACGGTTGCTTTCCAAAGTCAACGACGCATTGACCGAAAGAACTGCTGATGAAGAACAATGAGGAGGACCACACAATGGTTGCTGCCGAGAAAACAGACGATCGCGTGGCACACATCGATAGTGGCCTGCTTTTGTCGACAGCTGAGCGAACACTGATTGCAAATTAGATGTAGGGAAAATTCTTGGAGACAATAGTTTGAAACTTCATTTTCTGTACTAATAGAAATCTTCAACATTTGCAGGGTCACCAATGAATTTTCATGTTGAAATTCCCGGTTTTCTATCGGTTTTCCCGGTTAAAATCTCAAACATTTCCCCGATTCTGGCGCGTGATCGGCCGTTTGTTTTTCGGTCATATCCAAGGGGCAAGACAGCTGTACTCAGAGTAAATATATTTGCTGCGAGTAAATTTGGGTTGCTCATATTTACTCAAAAATGAAAAAAAGTAGTCTCGTATTTTTCATCATATGAAGTTCTGGAAACAACCACCACCTGACAGAATCTTTTGATTAAATATTTTTAATTAAGAGAAAATGTAGCATTTGGCGTCAGATTATCAACGTTAATATAGCATGATGTCCATGAAACGGCAATATTAAGTTTTCATTATTAAATGATCCAACTTACATTGATTTTGTCCAGGCCAGGGGCCTCTTTTGCTTTTTAGGGATTGATGATCTTCGAAGTTTTTCGTGATGTGGTGGTGTGATTTCAAGACCAAAGAAGTTGGAATTTGACCTAATATTTTGAGACGATTATTTTAGCTCATGAACATTAATACTCAACATCTCAAAATCGTTCTAAGAGACTTCTTGTTCTGTGGAATCTGGCATGAGGAAACTCAACATTACTAATTATTTAATGACCAGCAAAATTAAATTTACAAGCTTTCAATCATCAAGTGTAGGATCGATGTATACCCCGGAAAATTTTTCGCTATAAAAAGTCAGAGTAATGATCAACTGTCACTAGAAACTTCCGTTGTTTCCCCTGATACTCTTAGAAAAGGACAGTTGAAAATTGTGATCAGAAACGGGTTAAATTTTCATCGCCTTGTGCTGTTGTGATGATCCACATTTAGCAGAAATCGAACATTGACGAATGCGGTCTTTTATGTTGCTGTTCAGCCCAAGTCACACTAGATTAGTTTTGGCCAACTTCATAGTTGATTCTATTCCGACACTTACATGAGCGATCGTCGAAGGGATGCAGGAATCCCTTCATCTCTTTTTTGTCATGCTACTTAGAATTGTTCAGAATCCTCCATTTGGGATGGCTGCAGTTCTCCCTGAGATTGTCTGGAATCTCCCTGGAATTGTACGGAATCCTTTCTGGGATTGTTTGGGATCCTCTCTGGACTGTCATAAATGCCCCTCAATTTTTACTGAAATCGTACTTTTGGGTTTGCCCGAAGTCCCCTCTGATATTGTCCGGAAGCCGTACTGAGAGTGTATGCAATCTTTTCTGATAATTGTCTGGAATCACTCCTAGGCTAGTTCAGAGTCCCTCCGTCATAAATCTATAGACTGGAATCCTTCCAGAGATTGTCCGAAGTCTTCTAGGGATTGTTCAGAATCCCTCTGGGACTGTCCTGGAACCTTCTTGTGATTGTCCATCAGAATCCGTATTAGGTGGCTGCTAATGTTTCGCAGCGTGCTATACGAAAGTGAAATTGCTGAAACATTTTCTCGGTTAAGCTTTAGTTTGAAAGGGCACCGCTTAAAATGTTGAAATACGTATTACAAATTTACAAATGCAATTACGCCCCTTCGAAATGTTTCCACTGAATTATCTTTGCTTGACAGAATCGGTTTCCACACAACAACCAGGTTGCTATGTGTAAATGTTGTTGAGCAATGGGAGTTACTCAAAATTAACTCCGATTATACTCATGATCGAAAACTGTCTTGCCCTAAGGTCATATCTTAAAAACGGTATCCTACACTCAGAAATTTTTACCAGTAAAAGATAAGAAATTTTCTAACACGTATTTTTTTTTTAGAAAATTTACTTCTTCTTCATTCCTTTATTTAACGTCGGTCTCTGTTCCGCAATCTAGTGCCAATCACCGACGGATATCGATTGCCATCCATTGACGGCAATCGAATGTGCAGGAAGGCAGCTTCCACACCTGCGTAGGATATCGCACCCATTCAACACACATGGGCCGGGACCAACGGCTTTACTTCCCTTCCGAAGGAAGACGTGACCAGAGATTTTTATGCCCCAGACCCATTGGGGTGTTAGAAAGCAGTCACGCTTACCACTACACCACCGGCGCCGGCTAGAAAATTTACATTTAGGTTAAATTTGTTCTTCTTGATTAACTTTGTAATTTCCTTCAACTGAAATAATTCGAGGAAAACCTTTTTCAGATCATTTTATCTCGGATTGCTGTGAAAAAAATGTTTGATTGATAAACTTGGCCCATGTGTTATAACTTTCTGGAGGTTTGAATTTGAACTAAAATATTCCAGATAATTTTACCAAGCCATTACCTCAAATACCATATCTAACCCATATTTCGGACACCTACTTTTTTCCATTAATTTATTTGATAAGACTCAACCGAATTAACTTATCCGAGGATTCCTGTTCACTATAAGAAAAGACTCCTCCATCAGAACGGGAGCCGCTTCCAGTGGTTTCATTGTATGGCGGCAGTATTGCCAACGGGGGTCAAAGCGCTTCCATTGCAGCAATGGATGCAAAACGTGGTCAGCACTCACACGCTCATCACTAAACGGTTGCTTTCCAAAGTCAACGACGCATTGACCGAAAGAACTGCTGATGAAGAACAATGAGGAGGACCACACAATAGTTGCTGCCGAGCAAACAAACGATCCCGTGACACACATGGAGAGTGACCTGGTTTTGTCGACAGCCGAGTGAACACTACTTTCATATTTTGGACACTTTATAATTATTTCTTGAAATACCGATACATCTATATGATAAAAATAAAACAAATATCACGCGGATTTATGACCACTTTAATAAGTATCACCGCTGAATGATTACATTGCAAATATTAACGAGCTACCAATATTTAAAAAAATAAAGGGTCTGACATATGAATCTCATTTTATTACTGTGAATAAATGTGATTCGTACATCGGACAAGACAGGTTTATTCATACACACTTAGAAAAATTCATGTAAATTTAGGTGCTATATACGAGCGTCAATTATGACATAAAATTGTCTCATAAGAGACGCAAAATTCAGCTCAATCAAACGTACTTTTCGTCGAGTAACGAACTTTTCAGTCTCGGAGCACTTAATTTTACATGACATGTTTATTTACGTCTCATCCTTTATGTCAAAGATGGATTCCGTCACGTGTAAAATTAAAAATAATAAGTGTGTATATTTAATAATTGCATTAGATTAAACTCATGTTTAATGTATACACATATAACGTAAGTACACACTACTAAAAAGTCATGTAAATTTCGGTTGCCTGAGACCGACGCATGTAAGCGGCTATTTTGACATAAGAATTAGTTGAAAGAAACAAGAATATAATTTCAATCAAACATTCTCTTCGTCGTCTTGCTTATGTTTCTGTTTGAGAGCACTTAATTTGGCATGAAACGTTTGTTTACGGTTTTGGAGGCGAACCAGCCTAAGGCTGAAAGCCTCCTAAATAAAGCTAAATTAATTAATTGTTTACGGTCCATGATTTACGTCCAATATGGTTTACGTCTCGTGTAGAAGTAGCTATTTCTAAGTGTGTATATGCCTTTATAATGCACCACCAACGTAGAGGGCACCACGCGAGTTCGAGAGGAAACGTCAACCAAACCGTTTGTTTACATCAGAAGAAGGATTTTTCACAACGCAAATTAAAGCATTTTTCATTGAACATCTTTTCAATTTCCATCAGTAATTGACTTCTTTTGCGATTTTCCACACATCTGAAATGATTTGCACCTAAACTATTCACACACAAGCAATCCGGAAGATCATAACCACTAAGGAACTTTTATAATTTTCCATTTTTCTCAACAAAAATATTCCTGGACACTAGCAGGATCCTTGCAAAAACGATACAGAATTAAATTTTTCAACTGTAAATCAAGTTTTGTAGCATCGCAGATGAATCAATTTATCAGGAAAAGTAAAAAAGTGTTCCGTTTCCTATGTCTCACGGCAAAAATTTCTGCTAACAACACTCTTTTTGACGTTCTCCTATTTACCAGCAGAGGTTGAATCGATCGTTTAGTTTTTATTAAAAAGGCGTATAATAAACGAATAAAATTAAATTATAAAGGGTGTCCCACATCAAATTGCATCACGGAAAAAATGCTGTAGAAAATTACCTAGTGGACCGATCCTTTTCAAACTTTCAGGCAATTAAATATAACCCATTAGTAAGGATTTGGCATATTTATTTTATTCAACTTCAATACCATAACCGTACGCTTAACTCCACTCATTAGGTTCGGTACAACATCTGGCTGCAGCTGCTTCTGTACGGAAACCCACTTTTTCTTCATGTCTTCTTCAGATTTTACCTCCTTGGGACGCTTCCGTAGAGCCTGCTTCATAATAGCCCAGTATTTTTCGATGGGCCTCAGTTCCGGTGCGTTGGGGGGGGGGGGGGGGGGGGTCATGTCCTTGGGTACGAAAGTGACCCCGTTGACTTCGTACCACTCCAGGACAACATTTGAATAGTGGCCCGAAGCTAGATCCGGCCAGAAGATCGTGTTGCTTCAACAGAGGAAGGAAACGCTTCTGTAGACACTCCTTGAGGTAGATCTCCCTGTTTACAGTCCCGGTAGTCACGAACGGCGCACTCCGTTTCGCTTGCCAAATCATGTATTTCTTGGCAAACTTTGAAAGTTTCTGCTTCCTTTTCCTCCGGAACATCAAACTTGTGCTAGGAGGTGAAGAACAGTAGCCCTGGAAGCTGCCGACACTCCGCCTTGACGTAAGTCTCATCATCCATGATGAGACCATGAGGCTTCATCAGCATCTCTGGGTGTACAGTTTCCGGGCCCGTGACTTTCCCACCGTATTTTGCCGTTCGTCACGATTTGGAGCCTTCTGCACTTTGTACCTCCTTGGCTCTCTGAACGAAAGACTTGGACAGATTCAACTTTTTGACCACATCCCTGACCGAAGCATTGGGATTCCGCTTAAACGCTTTCACGACACGCTTGTGATCCTGATCACTAATAGAACATCCATTCTGACCGCATTGCTCCTTCCGTTCGATGCTCAGAGTTTCGTAGTAACGTTTAATCACACGACTCACCGTTGACTGCACGATTTCGAGTTGTTTTCCGATGTCCCGATGAGAGAGTTGAGGCTTTTCCAAGGTGCTTGCGCAAAATCAATTCGCGACGTTGCTTTTCGGGTGACGCCAATTTTTCCAACTTTCGAAAAACTGACAGCGATAAAATATACAGTGTAAACAATACACTCTAAGCTACTTCTACCCAAATTTTCATGAGAAAATCCCAAATGGGTAATTTTCTTAGATAATGACTTTTCGAACACTGATTTTCATTACGAGAATATTAAGTCAAGAATTTTATAAACAAATACATAATCGCCATGGAAAATTTACGAATATCACATATTACTTCCAATTTAATTTGAAAATCTCACCAAATAGACTGTTGAATTCTTGGCTAACATGACGGAATTAAGAAATTGTGACTTTTTCAACGATCTGCAACGATTCAACACCATGGCAGAGAGTTGAATGTTTGTATTTGTTTCTATTCTTTGAGTCAATTCAATTCAGAACCAAACTTTTGTTTTCAAAGCCGTATAATATGATTTCCATCAACAACTTGCACTTTCAATCCCATTCGTTCCATTTCCAATAAACTCCATTCATAACAATACGGACATTGCACCTGTAACCCAATTCTATCAATTTGCTTTGTACTCCCACAATTTGCTTTGCACTGCATTCCCCATATTTCAGGTCGTGCTTTCCTACGTCAAGTCTCGGTGAGCATCACGCCACGCTCGGGTGCATATCCCCTTTTATAACCCTTTTTCGTTTCTCTAACTTATAAAAAGAAGAAGCTACGGCAAGCTTGAATCTTTGTTCGCCATCAGCTATATAGCTTCACCAAACCAACAAATGAAAACGAAAAATGCTTAGGAAATTAGAATTACTTTCTCTCTTTTCCTCTATAATTGGTGTCTAGCAGAATAGCTACGCAAGACTGTATTGAATTGCTGTGATTCCTGTTGGACACTGGCTCATTTCACAAACAGCATTGAATTCGAAGTTAGGCGAAGCAACTTGCCTGCTTACAATTTATGAGACACCCGCTCTAAGCTGAACAATTCACGCCTGCTCCATAGCTAGCTGCCGAACAATCATCGTGAACAGGTCGAGATTCGAAAAATATACGTTGTCTACCTTTGTGTCCGGGCCCAAGCACCTCAAGATGTACAAAAGTGACGATGGGGATTCACGCCTGAGTGAGTTGAATATTCTTATGGCTTTGCTATTCAAACTTCTTTAATTGATTCACTTTTTCCTCCCATATCTGACTATCGGTTTAGTACCGGCAGCGCATACCTAACGTATAATACCCCCAGCAACTGCAGTGGCAGGCACTCAACGGATTCTGTTTGTTTTGGTCCACTGACCGGGTGAAAAATGACCAATGATGCATTGTTCTTGCGTAACCTCCAAGCGCTGCGCCAGATAAAATCGGCGTAAGTCCTATGCTACCAGATGCCGAATGAGGTTTCAGAAGACCTCCAAAGCATTCGGTTTGTTGGCCTGCTGCTGACTAGTAGCTGTGGCAGGTACGGAGATTTCCATACCCCAAAGCTCAAGGTTAAATACCGCGGCGTCCCATCGCATTTGCATTCTTCCACTTCTCACCCACCCGCAGGGTGGTTGGTCGGAAGTTGAATCCGAATCCACCTTATAATTTTACCTCGGCAACGGCAGACGTCACGTATGTTGATCGTTGGTTCAAAGGAAACGCGCAATGGGATTATATAAGCACAATGAAAATTTGTTAACCAACTGACCATTAAATCAACGCATTTTCCCTTTTGCGGTCAACATTTCATTTCTTTGGCTGGCTGGGTTATATTTTGGTTTCGTCGGTTTGACCTTCCTTCAGCACTGAAACGGTTTTCACTTTCTTCGATTGACTAACTAGTTTTGATTTTACAGTGTGATTAGCATGGAATTTATTCACGCGCTAACAAGATTTGTTTTATGTTCATTAGATTGATCCGAGCAAGATTTCAGTATGCGGTAAGTATGGAAGCAACGAATCGTCAGCGCAAATAGAGATTTTCTACTTAGAAATTGTTAAATAATGTTCAAAGGACATAGAATCCGATATTCTTCGTTTAATACTTGTATCCCAAGTTCCCCGATCAGACCAAGGGGTAAGACAGCTCCTAATCATGAGCAATTTTAGAGTTGCTTTTGAGGCACCTAGAGTAACTCACATTGCTCAGTGAGCAAGATCACTGTCATTTGCTTTCTCACTTTTCACATCACAGCAACATATGAAGATGCGAAGCCGAAAAGCTGCTGTTAAGCAAAACAACAACAAACAACCGGCTTGATGTGGTAGAAGTACTCGATCCGCCTGACCAAATTGGGTTGTTTAACTTCGATAAATATACCGATTTTTATACATCATTTGATAGAGCTTCGTTTTCTGAGCACAGCGGTATTTTTATCGATCCCGTGGAAATTCAGCTCGATTTTTAAATCAAGATTTAAATTTCTGATCCTTGACACTAAATCTATTCGTTGACAGCTCGCTCCCATACAAAATCCAACCAAGGGGCACTAAGATGGTGATTTTCGCTAATGTAATCGTACTTATTTGAAATAGTTCCAGTGTACCAAAATTGATTAAATTTTGGATTTCGGTTCCATTTTTAATGCAGATAACGAATATGTATTTCCCTCAATACCCCTAAACAACCCAATTCTCCACATCCGGCAAATTATATGAACCCCGCCGTCCTCCGATACTCGTCGAAGTGAACCCGTTCCCATCGCTCAACAACCTGCGCTTTCTGCGATACACCACCGAGATTCTGTTGCGGCCGTCGAAGTATGTCTCCGTTGAAGTTGAACATAACTTCTTTAACACTCCGAATACGATGCCTCCGAAAAACGTGTAACGGCAAGTTTGCAATGGCACAAATTAGCTATTTCTCAATGAATTTCAAAAATTGTGGTACCTTTAGAATTCCTAGGGTTTCTAGATGATTTTGATTGCATAAAACTTGAAAATAGAGTCGTCTACTTTTTTAAAAAGCGAAAAGAGTTGTTACACGTTTTTTTGAAAGGTGTGTTTGTAGGGTTTTGCAAGTGGCGCAAGATCTGTAATTTAGATTCATGGGCACAAATGTTCACAATGGATCCTGGAGACAACGGAACGGTCCTCGAAAAATCCGGAACATCCGTAAAAATGGTCAATCCATGATCCTGATCCTAGAGCTCTGCGTTTTTTTGAAAACATTAGGAACTGTGATATAAACAAATATTTGGGGTCGTGACATAAACATGTACCTGGATGGCCATGGGACCGTCCTCCGGAAGATCCGGAACATCCGTAAAAGTGGACAATCCATAAAACCGATCCTAGAGCTCCGTGTTTTTTTAACATTAGGATCTGTGATTTAAGAATGAATTTGGATCATGGACCCAGATGGCCATGGACCCAGATGGCCATGGGACCGTCCTCCGGAAGATCCGGAACATCCGTAAAAGTAGTAAATCCACGATCCTGATCCTAGAGCTCCACGTTTTTTTTTTATAAACAATAGGAACTGTGATGATAGAAAGAATTTGGGCTTGTGACATAAACATGAACCTGGATGTACATAGGACCGTCCTGCGGAGGATCCGGAACATCCGTAAAAGTTGTCAATCCACGATCCTGATCCTAGAGCTCCGTGGTTTTCTTGAAAACATTAAGAACTGTGATGATAGAAAAAATTTAGGCTTGTGACATAAACATAAACCTTTATGTCCATGGGACCGTCCTCCGAAAGATCCGGAACATTCGTGAAAGTAGAAAATTCACGAAACTGATCCTAGAGCTCCGTGGTTTTCTTGAAAACGTTAGGAGCTGTGATATTAGAATGATTTTGGGATCGTGACATAAACATGGACCCAGATGGCCATCGGAACGTCCTCCGGAAGATCCGAAAATTCCGTAAAAGTGGTCAATGTATGGCACTGATCCTAGAGCTAAACGGTTTTTTTTTTCGAAAACACTTGGAACTGTCATATATAAATTAATTTGCAGTCGTGACATAAACATGTACCCAGAAGGCCATGAAACCGTCCTCCGCAAGATCTAGAACATCTTTAAAAATGGTCAATCCTCGAAACTGATCCTACCCAAGTAACATTTTAAGTTTTATGAAATACTACAAAGCAACTATAAAACAACATTCATAAAACCTTGGTCAAGGCTATTTTGTCATTAATGCATCCACCATAACCTCATTAAGACTAGAATATGTCTAGATGGCCCACCCTGGAGAAGGTTCTGAAGGGTGTATTCTCGAAGCTCTTCAAGATTGATTTACTGCAAAAGGTTGTATGACGAACGCATTGAGAACCATTTGAAAGCTACAATAAAAGCTATTTAGCAACAATAAAAACCCTTTCCGAGCCGTTTCCCCTAGCCGCATGCTGAATCCACTAGGAAAGCATCAATCAAGATAGAAAAGGATTTATGAATCCGATCATATCAAAATAATTAAATTAGAAACTGATGGTATAAAAATCTTGTTGAATATCCTAATTTGGCACTAGTTTTAAGTGCCATATTAAATTTTATGTGAAATGTACGTGAAAACATAGAAAAAATTAAGTCCACCCTCGTTAAACGTCGATTTGACTAATTATTTAACATTGTAAAAAGAAATATATTCTTCAGAACGAGCTTGGCCGAGATTTTTTTTATTAAATGTTTGCTCATTGCCAAATTTACCAAAATATAGTTATATCTAAGGAAATATTGATTGAAAATCGAAGATTGTAAAAAACAAGCAAACTAATTGTAACATGGCAGTGGCATAAAAGTTGATTTTCGTGGGTCATTTGTGAAAAAGTTGTTTTGCTTTCAAGAATTCCTTAACAAATTAATAAGGTTTTAAAATGGCTTTTATGAAGGAAACTTGCAGGCTGAATTTTATTTATCTAAAGCCATTTTGCTTGATCCTAACCCGTTCAGATTTATGGCAGCATTTATGGAGGCAAAGTCGCCTGCAAAAGTAAAACGTCAAAGTTTGTTTATCTTTCGATAGTTGCGCTGTGAGATCCAGGATTCTTCCAGGTGGTTTTCTCCCGATGGATTGGGAGCAGTTACTCAGATAATTTGCGCTTTTTGAACAGCTGGAAGCGCAATCGTTCCCGAAAAAGATCCCCTTCTTCCGGATGGTTACAGAAGTGCACCATCCAATGATGCAGAGATGTACGGTTGAATGAAATTTTCGAAGAGTCTTTGGCCGAACAAAATCGCTGTGTTGGATCGGAGACCAGCTGATCTCCGCTAACTAACAGTTTCAGTGGTTTGCTGTCGGTTGTTATTTCGATTGTCATCGCAAGATCGGGAGAAGGCTGGTATGTTTTTCAACTTTAGAAAATGTTTTATGAGTTCGAGGGCCCGCTCACTTTACTCTTCTCCGACAGATGGTCAGCCGTTAGTGGTGTGCTGGTTCTTCTAAAGAAGTAAATTTATCTGAAATTGACTTGATTTTTTCATCCTACTTCGTCTATCCTTCGAGATTTCCTTGTCATAAATTTGGCATTTTTTAACTATGAGGAACCGTCTTTTAAGCTCAATTTGTAAACAAAGTAATTGGGGAGTTAATGATGCTTTTAAAAAGGCTAAAAAGCAACAATAAATGCTTTTTTCTCTCATGCAAAACCTAATTGTTTTATGGTTGCTTTTATAATGATAGAACACGTTTATAAAGTATTTTATCATGACATTAATAAACAATTGCTAATGACGTTTATGCTTGAATTACAGAACAGTTTTAAGGAGGAATTGATAACTGTTTTAAATTTATTTTTAAAACAAGGCAGTTTTTGACTTTCTTGCCAGACTATAAAAGGTTTTTAAAACAGCAAAAAGCTGAATTTCTAAGCAGGAATGTTTTACACTTTAAAATGCTATATTTAAACTAAATGGATTGTTCATTGCCGTTATAAAACCATCATAAATCAGAGTGGATGCTAAATGGTTACTGAATTGTTACTTGGGTAGAGTTCTACGGTTTTTTTCGAAAGCATGTGGAACTGCGATATAAGAAATATTTTGGGGTCATGACATAAACATGGACCCAAATGGCCATGGAGCCATCCTCTGGTAAGTCCAGAACATGCGTAAAAGAGGTTAATCAATGAAACTGATCCTAGAGCTCCGCAGTTTTTATCCAAAAACATTAGGAACTGTGATATAAGAATGAATTTGTGATCGTGACATAAACATGATAGATAGCCATGGGACCGTCGTCCGGAAGATCAACAACATCCGTAAAATGGTCACTTCATAAAATTGAGAGGTGGAAGCTTTACTATGACGAGCACCTCAACGGCGATGCAGCAGAAAACGAAGGTGGCACGGCAACAGACCTTGGAGCACGTGCAGAAGACGACAGGCTACCGGCCCCTGATCTTCAAGAAGTTGAGGAGGAGATCGGTCGACTGAAGAACAACAAAGCAACTGGTGTAGATCAACAACCAAGTGAGCTATTAAAATACGGTGGTGAAGCACTGGCTAGAGCGCTGCATTGGGTAATTGCCAAGATTTGGTAGGAGGAGATATTACCGGAGGAGTGAAGCAAGGTGTTGTATGCCCAATCTACAAAAAGGACGACAAGTTGGATTGCTGCAACTACCGCGCGATCACACTCCTGAGCGCCACTTACAAGGTACACTCCCAAATTATACGCCACCGCCTGTCACCATTTGCAAGAGATTTCTTGGGCAATACCAGCAGAGATTCATGGGTTCATACTCGCGATTCGGCAGGCTCTACAGAAATGCCACAAATACAACTTGCTTACACATCATTTGTTTATCGATTTCAAATCCGCATACGACACAATCGATCGTGATCAGCTATGGCAGATTATGTACGAGTACGGATTTCCAGATAAACTGACGTGATTGGTTAAGGTTACGATGGATCGAGTGATGTGCGTTGTTCGAGTATCGGGGACACTCTCGAGTCCCTTAGAATCTCGAAGGGGGTTACGGCAAGGTGATGGACTTTCGTGTCTGCTATTCAACATTGCGTTAGAATGTGTGATCAGAAAAGCAGGGATAAACACGAGTGGCACGATTTTCAGGAAGTCCATCCAGCTTCTTGGCTTCACCGATGACATCGACATCATGGCACGGAACTTTGAGACGAAGGCGGAAAGGTACATCAGACTGAAGGCTGAAGCTAGGTGGATTGGACTTGCCATCAACGCATTAAACACAAAATACATGAAAGGAAGAGGTTCTAGGGAAGACAATGTTAGCCTTCCACCCCGAGTTCAGATTGACGGTGACGAAATCGAGGTGGTCGATGAGTTCGTGTATTTGGGCTCACTGGTGACCGTCGAAAATGATACCAGCAAAGAATTTCAAAGACGCATTATGGCAGGGAATCGTACCTACTTTGGAGTCCGGAGGACGCTCCGGAGAAGCTGATTAGACCGGTTGTCGTCTACAGCCAAGAGACCGTGACTATGCTGGATTGACCAAGTAGAAGGCGACCTGCGTACCCTTCGCAGACTACGAGGCTGGTGAAGTCTGGCCATAGATCGAGTAGAGTGGATACGACTTCTTCGGACAGCAGAGGACAACAAGGCCTTAGCCCGATTGCAAGCCATAAAATTGATCCAAGAAAGAAAAACCGTGGAACTGTGATATTAGAATGAATTTGGAGTCTTAACATAAACATGGAACCGAATGACCATGGGACAGTCCTCCGGAAGATCCGTAAAAATGGTCCATCCATGATACTGTTTCTAGAGCTCCGTAGTTTTGTCGAAAACACTTCTATATGAAATAATTTAGGGTCGAGACATCAACATGAACCTGGATGGCCATTGGAATGTCCTGCAGAAGATCCTGATCATCCGTAAAAGTGGATCATCGATGAAACTGTGAAAAAACCGTGGTTTTTTTTCGAAAACTCTTGGAACTGCGATTTAAGATAGAATTTAGGGTCGTGACATAAACATGGATCCGGATGGCCATGAGACTGTCCTCCAAAAGATCGGGAACATCCGTAAATTTATCATACTGAGAAACTGATCCTAGAGCTCTGCAGTTCTTTTTTAAATACTGTGATATAAGAAACCTCTGGATCACTTTTACGGATGTTCCGTATCTTCCGGAGGACGGTCCTATGGCCATCCAGGTCCATGTTTTTTTTTTATCTTTATTAAGGAGACTTTCAGCCCTGGGCTGGTTCGTCTCCGGTACGTGTTTATATCATGACCCCGAATTCTTTCTTATATCGCAGTTCCACATGCTTTCGAAAAAACCGTAGAACTCTAGGATCAGTTTCAAGGATTGACCATTTTTAAAGATGTTCTAGATCTTGCGGAGGATGGTCCCATGGCCTTCTAGGTACATGTTTATGTCACGACCGCAAATTAATTTATATATGACAGTTCCAAGTGATTTCGAAAAAACCGTGGAGCTCTAGGGTCAGTTTCATACAATGACCACTTTAACGGAATTTTCGGATCTTGCGGAGGATGGTCCGATGGCCATCTGGGTCCATGTTTATGTCACGATCCCAAATTCATTCTAATATCGCAGTTCCTAACGTTTTCAAGAAAACCACGGAGCTCTAGGATCAGTTTCGTGAATTTTCCACTTTCACGGATGTTCCGGATCTTTCGGAGGACGGTCCCATACCCATCAAGATCCATGTTTATGTCACGACCCCAAATTCATTCTATCATCTCAGTTCTTAGTGTTTTTTTTTCAAAAACTGCGGAGCTCTAGGATCATTTTCATTGATTGACCACTTTCAGGGATGTTCTGGATCTTGCGGAGGATGGTCCTATGTACATCCAGGTTCATGTTTATGTCACAACCCCAAATTATTTTTATCATCACAGTTCCTAATGTTTAAAAAAAAACGCGGAGCTCTAGGATCAGGAGAGTGGATTGACCACTTTTACGGATGTTCCGGATCTTCCGGAGGACGGTCTCATGGCCATCAAGGTCCATGACCCAAATTCATTCTTATATCACAGATCCTAACGTTAAAAAAAACACGGAGCTCTAGGATCAGTTTCATCGATGGTCCACTTTTACGGATGTTCCGGATCTTCCGGAGGACGGTCCTATGGACATCCAGGTTCATGTTTATGTCACAAGCCCGAATTCTTTCTATCATCACAGTTCCTTATGTTTATAAAAAAAACGCGGTGCTCTAGGATCAGGATCGTGGATTTACTACTTTTACGGATGTTCCGGATCTTCCGGAGGACGGTCCCATGGCCATCTGGGTCCATGACCCAAATTAATTCTTATATCACAGATCCTAATGTTAAAAAAACACGGAGCTCTAGGATCAGTTTCATCGATGGTCCACTTTTACGGATGTTCCGGATCATCCGGAGGACGGTCCCATGGCCATCCAGGTACATGTTTATGTCACGACCCCAAATATTTTTTTGTATCACAGTTCCTAATGTTTTTTAAAAAAAACCGCAGAGGTGTAGGATCAGGATCATGGATTGACCATTTTTACGGATGTTCCGAATTTTTCGAGGACCGTTCCGTTGTCTCCAGGATCCATATATAGGAACCATGACTGTATTCTGGCTAATTGTGAACATTTGTGCCCATTAATCTAAATTACAGATCTTGCGCCACTTGTAAAACCCTACAAACACACCTTTCAAAAAAACGTGTAACAACTCTTTTCGCTTTTTAAAAGAGTAGACGACTCTATTTCCAAGTTTGCAATCAAAATCATCTAGAAACCCTAGGAATTCTAAAGGTACCACAATTTTTGAAATTCATTAAGAAATGGCTAAGTTGTGCCATTGCAAACTTGCCGTTACACGTTTTTTTGGAGGCTTCGTAGTCGGCTAGTTTTTTACCCACCGTATTCGGAGTGTTAAATAATCTAGGTCCTATTTAAGATTATATCTGAAAAATCCAAATCTGGTCAACGCCCACCTAGAAATGATTTAATAGATAATAATGTGTTTATATATAAATTTACATAAGAATCACAGGAAAATACTGATTTTCAATGATTTATGATATGTTTTTCCAATGTTTTTAGAAAAAATAAAATCGTGCCAAAAAATGATGTTCATTTCGGTATGCTTCGCGTTAAGAGCATATTTGAAGTTTTAATTAAATAAATCCCATATAATCACCACAAGCCATGCGTGAATAATTATATTTACCATAACACACAATTACTGACTAACGTTAACCTCTTCCAGCGAAGATGATGAACAGCAAAGCTCATCCGTTACCCTTCCTTTATGTTCAGCAGCCCACGCAAAGAATGCACCCATAAACCTACGAGTGGCCACAGGAAAATGAACTACCACCAATTGACGATAAGATAAAACCTTGCCGGACTCTTTTGTTGTGCATTTATAATGAGATATGAAAACATTGAAAGTGAAAGTACCGAACCGGCAGAAAATGAAAACAGATTCACCGAACGATAAATTTGGATAGTATTGAATGCACATTACCGTTCCGTCTACGACGAGATCCGAATCAAGATGGAGAAAATCATAAAACTGTTACCAAAATGTGGCAGACGATCGAACGTGAAGCCCTCGAAGCTTCTGTTGACGATCGGGTTGCTCGCTGCCATCGCCGGAAGCTGGCACGGTGCCTCAGGTCAACGGGACACAATTTGTCCTCCGCAAGATATCATTCTGCCCTGTCGATGTTCCCAACGGGGTAGCGAAATTCAAATATGGTGAGTATGACCCTCCTATCCCGCGAAACGGTTAGTGATCTTTGGAACAACCTTTCATCCACAGGTGCTCGCACAGCGATTTGCCACGTGTACTGACCGGTTTGAAAGCCGTTTCCAAATCCATCAATAGACCCATTGATGAATTGATACTGGAGAACAATTTCCTCCCTTCTCTACCCGGACGAACCTTCGCTCCGTTGAACATCCTTCGGTTGATGCTGCGACACAATGGTCTGGAACGAGTTTCCAACGGGTGGTTGAACGATCTGGACAAGAGCTTGGTCGAGGTGTTCATCGTTGAACGAAATCTACGTAGTCTTCCGGTGGACAGCCTGGCAGGTTTGCGCAAACTGGAAGCCGTAACGATTCAGAGTGATAGTTTGAAGCGATTGCCGGACTTTTCCAGTCTACCGAAGCTGAGGTACATCTCGGTGCAGAGCTCATCCCTGATCGAGATGTCTCCACAGAGTTTCCGAGATTTGAAGAATCTGGAAACTGTTAGCATTGCCGGTAGTCGCACGTTGACGCGGTTGGAAGGTGGATTATTCAACGATCTGCCCAAGTTGAGTTTGATCAACTTGTCTGAAAACGGGATCGATTGGGTCCATCTGAGGGCATTCGCTGGACTACCAAGTCTAAAGACGCTGCAGCTTAGCGGAAATAAGCTTGCCGATGCTGGAATGATCGGACGGGCAGTGAAGGACATTCCTAATTTGACAGTGCTGAAGCTGGACCGGAACGTGATCTCCAAACTAAACGAAGCTAGTTTCGTTGATCTTCCGGCATTGAAGGAATTGTACCTGAATGACAATACAATTACGGAGATATTTCACGGTGCGTTTCATAGGACGCCCAGCTTGAAGTTGGTTCACTTGGAGAACAACTATTTGAGACGAGTTCATCCGGAGTCGTTCCTGCAGGCTTCCGGAAGCGGAGTGGAAGTTATCCATCTACAGCAGAATGAAGTTGCTCGCGTTGAAGAACTTCGCTCACTGCTGGATGCCCTGCCGATGCTTCGGTTCTTGGATCTGAGTTACAACAAACTGGAAGCGATCCCATTCGGAGCTCTACGAGGTCATGGTACTTTGGAACAATTGTACCTGAACAACAACAAGATTAGGATGATCGAGCGGGATGCTTTCATGGCTATGCCAGGACTTCGCGAGCTCCGTCTGAGTAACAATTCCCTTTCGGATGTGCTTCCGATGCCCTTCTGGAATCTTCCCGGGCTCAAGGGCATTGACATCTCGTACAACAACTTTCACCGCGTAGAACCAACCCTCCTGATTGGAGTGCCATCCCTGCGAAGATTCGACATCAGCGGAAACTCGCTGAGTGTTCTCGATCCAGCTGCCTTTGTAAACAGCCCGATGCTTGAAACAGTGAACATTTCGTTTAACGAATTGAGTTTGATCCACCCAGCAACTTTCCGTGATCTGAACCACCTCTTCGAGGTGGACGCTGGCAATAACAAGCTTCAGGAGTTCATTCCGGGACTACCGCTAGCCGTCGAAAGGGTAAACCTTCAGCGGAATCAAATCGCAACACTACCACAACCACCTTCCAACATCCTGGATCTGCCAGCTTTGAGAATGCTGGATATAAGCGCCAACCACTTGACTCGACTTGCCAAAGGTACGTTCCAGTCGACCCCTCAGCTGCGAATCCTCGGCTTGGCCAGAAATCAGCTTCAAAGTATAGACGAAGGCAGCCTAACTGGGATGAATCGCCTGGAGCTACTCAACTTGCAGGACAATCGGCTACTGGCTCTTCACGAGCGGTCGCTGAGTTCACTGGAGAACCTACGGGAGCTGAACCTGCAGGGCAATCGGATCGAGGTGCTTGTCGATCACCTTTTGGATAGCAACGGAAACTTGGAGCGGTTCGATGCTTCGCGAAACAGTATAGTGGATATTTCGGCAAAGGCTTTCCGGAATAGTCGATCGCTGCAGGTACTTGATCTGTCTGCCAACAAGTTGAGAGAATTACCGGAATCGTTGACTGGATTAAGTGAGCTGCGGGAGATTGACGTTAGTTTCAACGAACTGACGGATCTGACGCCGAATGTCCTTGGCTCGTGGAGAAACCTGGAAGAGCTGAAGGCTTCCAACAATCGGGTGAATCAGCTTCATCAAGGATCCTTGAGAAACCTACCGCTGCTTCAGTACATGGATTTGTCAAGTAATGAGTTGACGAATCTGGAGCATGGATCGCTGCGTAATTTGCCCGAACTACAGGAGATAGTATTGGCTGACAATAAGCTCACCGATTTGAAAGATCGAGTGTTTGAAGATCTACCGAATCTACAGGCGAGTAGCTTGAAGGTTTAGCTTAATTATGAATAACTGTATTGTGACTTTTTTCCCAACAGGCCGTTCACTTGCAGCAGAATAATCTGCAGTTCGTCGCATCACAGACCTTCTACCGGTCACCGTCGATCGTGTATCTGAACCTCTCATCGAACCAATTTCGCAACTTGGATAGCGTAGGATTACGAAGTGTACGTAATTTGGAGGTGCTGGATCTGTCCGGGAATTTCATCCGAAAGATCACGCCCAACCCGCTCCGTGGTCTAGATTGGATCGTCGAACTGAAGCTCGACAATAATAAAATCTGCGGAATTCAGGGCGAACCGTTCGCCACGATGCCTAGACTGCGGGTGTTGAGCATTCGCAACAACCAGCTGATTCGGGTCCCGGAATCGGTATTCCGTAATTTGCGAAGCAACATTGCCATTCTGGATATTGATGGTGAGTTGCGGTTGAATTTGGTTTTTGGTATAGAATTATAAAGATTGATCATTTCAGGTAATCCGCTGGATTGCAACTGCGATATGCTGTGGTACCGTGGTTGGCTTCAGGAAACGGGAAATCTCTACCCAGGTCCGCGATGTCGGGACGGGAAATTGCTCATGGATTTGCGTCTGTCTAGAAATGAATGTAACACTGGTGCAAGAGCTGGCACTGGTCCAGATGAACGTATTCCATTGACCAACGATCATGGGGACGTCTTCACGCGTGGTCTAGATTTCGATGATTGTGAATCGGAGAGCTACGAAACGCTGCCTCCGGGACCGGCACCGGGAATTGGTCCTGGCAGCATCGCCATCCCGCCATCGCCGGTGGAAAGTGAGTACTTCTTGGACCAGTACATTGACTACCCCAACGCACTGAACGATAGTAACCTGGTGGGACAAATTAATGGATCTACTATTTCAGGAGACCCTCAAGGCCCGCACAACTTCAGCCAGGGTTTCGTCAATTTCAACAATAACAAATTCAACAACCTGTACAATCAACCACCACCAACAGTGCAGAACAACTCGCCGTTTACGTTCTTTGGAGTGCCGATCCCCAGTTTGAACATTGGGAAGATGTTCGGAGGATCCGGGCGAAGTTCCAACAATAGAGCATCTGCGGGAACTAGGGGAAAAGGAAGGGTTCAGGTGTACCGTCCAAATGACCCGGCGGGCCCGTCGAATTACAAAAACGGCGATCGACTGGATTCGGCCATCGCGGTGAAAACTTCCGACGATAACCAAGAGAAGAATCCAGGAGCTTCCAACGACAACAACCTTTTCTATAGGCCTTACTTCCAGACGTCCTTCCAGAAACCTGACATCCAAAAGGGTGGTTTCACTCCGGTAATTCCTGGCAGTGAAGGTGGCTTTAAGCCAATAACCGATCCTACGATCAAGATCATCAAGCAGAACATCTCCGGCCCTGGAAAGTGGCCGGAAGAATTCAGCGATCGCGTTCCTCTGGTATCCGATACGACGCGCTATCTGCAGAAGAATAAATTCGAAGCGACCATCAAGCCGTCTCACCATGCTCCCTACTTTGTCGATGGAATAACCCACGGGAATCCACCACCCACGTCTCACCACGCTGCACCACCCAAGGATTCAGAAAACACCAAAGAAAGCACAAATCGTTCCGAGATAACGGAGAAACCGAACCCTTCGAAGAACTCCGAAATGGAAGAAGATGACGATGAGGACGGCGAAGAAGAAGAGGATACGGAGGAGGAGATTGACCAGGAACCAGCTACACCATTCCGAGGAGCTTCCAAATACGAAGAGTCCGATCTTACCACGCGTCTCTCGATCGAACTGGGAACCGCTACCACAGTTGGGCCCCTGAGTTTCAACAAACCTTACACTCTGCACAAGAACGAACCCACTATGACCCGAGAGCTAACCCGTGCACCAACAAGCGAGCTCTACGACGGAGTCAACCACTCTCCAAGCTCCCTTTCGGCGCTGGTCTCACCAGGATCAGCGGCTCAACAGAACACTGTACCCAGTGGCAGCGGTGGAGGATCAAGTGCCACAAAGCGACCGCCCGGCAAGTCCACGATCGTGAAGGTTGCCTCTCCTGTTTCCTCTACGGTGACCCCGTTTGTGGGAAGTTCTCCACGTGTGGACGAATTCTCGGCCGGGACGCATCGAAGCGTGTCCAAGTACGACAACGGAGGTGACTTTGTTACGCAGAATATCGTCGATCTGGCACAGCACCATCATCACCCGATCGAGGGCAATGAGATACGGAAGCGAGAGGACATGGATTGGTACTATGCCACCTACAATCGAACGCCGATCTACGATGACTTTGATGGACCCGGGTTGAATCCGTTCAAGAGCGGTTCTGGAAAGAGGCAATGGTCCTCGGTGATCTTGGCTGCTGTCGTCGGAATCGTGATGAGGTTTTTGAATTAGATTTATTATAAATAGCTTTATGAATTGTAAGATCCTAAGATAGTACGTAGATTTCAATGCGCGAAAGAAAAGATGTTACAATCAGAGAAGTGATATAGTTTTAGAAAAGCCGTTCATTTGTAAAAAGATTTCATTCTACTAAATTGTATGTAGCTATTATATTGAATAAAAACCCAGATTCTAACCATACTTCTCTCTCGAAAGGAATTTCTCCGAAATAACACCGCAACATCTCAACTAGTACAACACACAATCTCTATTTCCACACAATTCAAACCCTACTACTCACCTCCCTTCGCCTTAATGATCGCTCGATCCTTCAAGCTGACCACCCATCCCGGATTCAACCCATAGAAAATCTGCCGAGGGTCCTTCGCCTGTGCCAGCATCTCATAATCCGGATCCTCCTCGATCTTCGGCAACTCGTACCCATACTTCTGCGCCAGCACCAACCGCTCCCTACTGATCTCCTCCGGATCCGCCAGATACCCTCGGTTCTTCGCATCTGTATAGTAATCCACTGCATCCTGCGGTGGTAACATCCTCCTCGGAATAGGAACACCCTTCTCGAACCACTTCTTCGGATTCACCACTGCAAACAAACTGTGCGGATCGTAATAGGCCGTCCGGATAACTCCTCCAGCTCTCTCAATCGCCGCTATCACCAACTCCGGAGCATGTTGCACCTCCAGATTAATCTTTGCACGGAACTCATCGGCGCCCTCGTCCGTAATCTGTACTCCATGGTGCAACTGGTCCGGTCGAACCTGAAACAATCCGGTGTTGCAAATCGTGGTCAAATCGATCGGTTGACTAGTATCGAGCCGGTTGGTGTCGATCATCTTCTGCAGCTGGTGCAAACTGATCGGGGGATATTCGCGCTTCAGATGGTGACCCTTGTAGTACGGTTCGTAGCTGAAGCGCAGATAGAACGGCGAGTTGCCCGTTTCGTAGCCCAGTCGCATGTAGTTTTGTCGCTGGTTGGAACCCTTGTTGCCGGCGCCGTGTTTGTCACCACCGTGTTGTGCGCGGCCGCGCTTTTGCTAAAATATTGAAACATATTATGCTGTTATAAGATGGGATTATGTAAACATGCAACCGAGGGCCACTTACCGGTTTCTTGGAATTCGGATTATCCCTGATGTTCGCAATGGAAACGCGCGGTAGGGTTCGAAGCAATTGCAATGCTTTTTCGGTTGTGTGCTTTATTTTCGACATTTTCCCAGCAGAGGTATTTTAATCGTGAAATAAATAGGAAACACGAGTAACGAGATGTGTACAACGCACGAGAAAAATGTTTTTGATTTTCGGTTTGACAATTTCGTATGATTGTTTACTTATTGCAGGGCTGAATCAATGGGTGAAAATACGTTGTAGACTTTTATTAAGGGTCAATCAATAATTACGAAACACGCGTAAAACAAAAACTCTCCCCATTTTATAAATATTAAACAAACAGATATTATTTTACACATTAAGGGCCGATTTCTTCACCTCCGCTTAAGCCTTAAACCAGGTTTAACTATATGAGTAAGCCTGGTTTAAGATTTAAGCGGGAGTGAAGAAAACGGCCCTAAGAAGATTGAAATGTGGTTAACCACGAATTCAAAATTATTCTAAGTTTTGAATAACGGCTTGGAATTCGTTCAGTGTATACACTGCAACTGCCATGTACCCATTAATGGGTAAAAAAGGACCCATTTTTGATGACTATATGAGGCTGTCAAATAATGGGTGAAGTTCAATTTCAAATAATGGGTACTCTTTTACCCATTTCTCAGAGCGCTTCGGGCGAGAATAATGAGTACTTTTTTACTCATTAATGGGTGCAAAGCAACTTAGATAACATCTTCCAGTCCTCGCTTCAGTCGCAAAGTGCCTTAACGATGTCGAATGGAAATTGCTCGTTTGAAAAGTAGGTACACACAAATAACTAAAATTGTTGCTATAAAAATGATGCAATTTCAATATAAAAGTTTTCTAAATTTCGTAGTTTTAACTGTGAAAATTTTCAAAATGAAAGTTATATCATAGAGGTAACTCTAAGACCACTGGGTCCCGAAGAAAATCATTATTATTTTTGGCTCACTCAGTACCAGAACAACGGTCCCAAGCAGTCCCAAGCTATTTCACTCACCCCTGCATGTTCTGCATGAATCCACACACCCCTGATGTTATCTGTCAAACTTTCATAGCGAATCAAAACAAACATAGTGTAGTAATAGAATTTCAACTAGAATAGGGTACGTTAATCGTTTGCTTGGGACCAATAGGCTACTAAAGTGGTGAGCCAATTTAAAATCGTTAGTTTCGTATTGATTGTTGGTTATATCTTTGGTTTGAAAGTGTTTCTTTCATTTCTGACTTGTAATTTTAAAAGTACATTTTTTAAAATAAAAGTTGTTCAGCTATCAAAAATACCTCTTCATAGTAAAGTTTTTGGCAGCACTGAACTCCACTTAATTTACCGCCAAATTTGAGTTGGCGAGACGAGGAAAACAAATCGTTCTACGGAAATCAAATGCGTGGAATCACTATTTGATAGATACCTCCGGTGAAGGTAGTACAGTGGTACTTGATTGTGATTCCACCGCTACAACAGCGAATGATAGGGGAGTTGGATTTTTGTTTTTCTTAGGATCGATTAAATTTATTTTAACATTGTAGCTACATTGATCAGCCCGCTAACTATTGGCAAACAAGCGTTTCCGTCGGGTGGTTCCTGGTTGTCACCGTATACATCACTGTCATCATCGGCCAACAAATCCCGTAACAGTCTAAAGCGTCTCTCTTGGAAGAAAATACAATCCGCGCAAAAAACCCCGTAACATTGCACCAAACCCATCATTCCGGAATCTGACAGCCGATGGTATGTGGATGTAGAGCGGCTGAACAACAACACAATGATGTATGAATTATCCTGGACCATTAGTGATCTAGTTCGGGTGGTGGTCGTTTCCAGTGGCAGGTGGTGTTCTTTCATCGGTGTTGATGGCATTTGAATCCTAGGACTCGGACAAAATCTGCACTGGTTCCAAAAACAATGATGTATTTTCATTTTCTATATAAAGTATATGAATAAAGACAATTTTTATAAATGGTACAAATATGAGTAAGGGTATTTGTCTTTAATCTTGAAAACTATTAACCTGATAATATTTCAAATTTGAGATAAAACATATATTGTCATGATAAAAAAAAAAACCTTTTTTATTTGAAACATTTTGTACTTTATTTTAAAAGCATTGGTTTTTCATTTGACAGTTCTACAATTTGATTCGAAAGCTTCAACTTTTAAAATTAACGAGGGGCTTAACTTTTGATTTGACAGGCTACACATTTTTATTCTGAATGCTTCGGACTTTCTACCAAAAAGAACCAACGAAAACTTTTAATTTGACCAATGGTTTTTTTAATTTTAGAAATGATTATTTTTTGTGTGTATTTCTTATTTTATTTCTTTCTGCCCACATCTAAAAATCAATCTGAAACTTGCAGGGACAGAACTAGCCGAATCAGCAAGGTGATCCCAGGAGAGCTTTGGGAGCACCATTTCTTGCACGAACGATGGAAAGACCGCTGGATGGAAAATGGTGAAATAAAGATATAAATATAAATAACGTTTTGTATTCTTAACTATTCATTGTGGCTTTTTCAATGATCCATAAATCATACAAATTCTAAAAGAAAAATCCTGGTTTAAGGATTTCAAAATTGGGTACTTTGTACCCATTTTATAAAGACAATTATTATTTAAAAATGGGTAAAAAAGTACCCCATGATTTGACGTACAAGGTCTTTACCCATTAATGGGTAAAGACGTTTTACCCATTAAATGAGTTTATCTACTTTACTTCGAAATGGGCACTTTTTCACCCATTAATGAGTACTTTCCAGTTACAGTGTACCAAGGTAAATATACACAGAGATGAAAAACTACCCAAAATTAAGCACTTTTTTCTCAATTCCGGGGTTCAGCCCAGTAACCCAAATTTGAGTAAATCGCATACACGGTAACCAGCGTAAACACATTAATGTGTAAAATTTCACACATTTCGAGAAAAAATGGGCCTACTCATAAAATGTGTAAACTGCGTTTACACATTTATGTGTAAACCCAGCAAACGTCAAAAGAAGTGTATTTTTTACACATTTTTCAAGAACGGGTTTTACAGCAAAATGTGTAAAAAGTAATCATTTCTAAAACTTAAATACAATGGTTGCGCATGGTTTTTTATTAACTTCGGAATTTTCTTATTTGTGTCAAAGATTAAATAAAGATTGCTCGAATACAATAATATTTTATTAAAAAGGAATGCCATAAAAAAAAATCAGTAACGGCGCCGGTGGTATAGTGATAAGCGTGATTACCTCTTACCCCAGCAGACCTGATTTCAATCCCAGGCGGTACCGCTGGGATGTTCTGAGGCATAACATCTCTCATCACGCCGAGAATCGCGCCTTCCTTCGGACAGGAAGTAAAGCCATTGGTCCCCGGTTCATGAGTTCATGGATCGATAGGTAGGATCCAGGTATGGGAGCTGCCTTCCTGGCGTCAGTAGCATTGGTGCTCAGCACGGAAAACAAATCAAGGAAAAAACAAACATCATTATGAAGCAAGCAAGCGAGACACCGGACATTGATTATGATTATTTTTCTAAAACTTAACTATGAAAATAGTATAAACCACCTACCCTCTAGTATGTCCATCGTTGCACTGTCCAGCTTGGACCGTAGTTCTTTCATTTTCCTGGTGTACTTCACTGACATATATACAAATTACGTGCGTAAACAAGGCAGGATAGAGCAAAGTTTGAAGTATTTTTTTACCCATTAATGAGTATAAAAATACACATTTTTTGACTGGAACTACATTCTTAAAATGTGTATTTTTTACACATTTTAAGATCCCCAAATTTACACATTTTTTGACAGCTGCATATAAACCTAAAAAATGTGTATTTTTATACTCATTTATGTGTTTACGCTGGTTACCGTGTATAGTAGTTTATATTTAACACCAGCAAAAAAATACCTACTCTTAAGTATGTTCTACCCAAAATTAAGTTTAATTCACGTAAATTTGAGAAAATGCAATTTACTCAAAAGTAACTCATTGGGCTAAACTATATCGTTGGTTCGAACCTCTTGTTCCTTTTTTGACAACAATAACGAGTGCAAGTGAGAGACTGCAGTCAAAATTAAGTACAAAGAACTCAAATTTTGGGTGGTATTTTTTCTCCGTGTACAAAATTCAAAGCCTTAGGGCATCGTTAGCGGTGGTCTGTTCTAGATTTAAATTTATATCACTTTTGGACCAGTCAAACTAAAATAGACCAAGGTAAAATATAAAAAAATGTGCACCTTCACACTGGTTGGTCGATTTTTAACCGCTCTATTGTAGCCATTTTTTATCTTGTTCAGTACTCGTTTTTATCTAATTATACTCGACTCGGTGGATAATCTTAAAACTACGTGCATTCAAACCGCAATTTTTCAACAAAAGAACGATAATTGAAATCCAGAACGCTCCGAACAATAGATACTCGTAACCGGTGAAAGGCCGGTCTAGTTTTCCTGCAACATCATAAAGTTTCTGCTGGGACTCGAGTGTTCAGTTGAACAACATTGTCAACGCCACCCGCCAGAAGTACTTGTCACCGGTGTTGGATTATGCTTTTCACGTGAGTTATATCAAAAATCAATACGAAACTAACGATTTTAAATTGGCTCACCACTTTAGTAGCCTATTGGTCCCAAGCAAACGATTAACGTACCCTATTCTAGTTGAAATTCTATTACTACACTATGTTTGTTTTGATTCGCTATGAAAGTTTGACAGATAACATCAGGGGTGTGTGGATTCATGCAGAACATGCAGGGGTGAGTGAAATAGCTTGGGACTGCTTGGGACCGTTGTTCTGGTACTGAGTGAGCCAAAAATAATAATGATTTTCTTCGGGACCCAGTGGTCTTAGAGTTACCTCTATGCTACTACTGTCTCACTGCTGGGAAAAGTAATTATTGTCGAGATTATTGTCAGTAAATTAAAGCGTAAATTAATATTGTGGGGTGAGATTTGATTTTTTGATATTTTCCCAACACTGACATTGGCATTGATTGTTACTCTGTTTAATATTTCTTTTGACACTCGTCCTGCTACTGATGAGATCCATGTGCCATACACGTTAATTTGATAGTAGAAAACATTAGAACAGATCATACACGAAACGAAAATCAATTATTTTATTCATGTGTTTCACTTATACATTTTTGCCAAAACATCAGCCTTATACATTCCATAAGACAAACCTCATAGGTCCTATAGTAATGCATAAATGGTATGTGTGACCGCTTATACATTTCATTTGACGCATGATCTTAATTAACTTTTTGCAAGGCGTCTGCTTATTAGTTGACTTATACATTTTATGAATAATCAACAATACAAATTTGCCAAAAGGTATAAGAAGATTTCTATCCGTATATACGGAGGTCCCATAAATTTCAATAAGTAAACACATGAAATTATAGTGTAGTTTGTTTTGATTTCACCGACAGCTAGGGCATGTGATTTTTGGACATTGATGCCATTAAATGCGAATGTAAATCACATGATTTCATGGTGACTGGCAAATGGCAAAATTCATATTTGAAAACACATGAATGGAACGTGTGGATTTTTTTGAGTGCAGGAAAAGAAAACTACTTTAACCCGCTTTACCTACTTTTGGGTTCCTGCACTAGTGCCGAGATGAGTGAAAAGAACTTACTTTTGGGTACTTTTTTCTTACCGTGAAGATCTCCAGTGATGGTCTATTCTGTGTAGACTTTTGCTACATCCCTGCCGTTCGATTTTGACATTCTTCTTTGCGCTTCAATGCGCCAATCGATAATTACGAAATTAGGCCACAAAAAAGAATTCCAACCAAAACATTCCATAATTTTTCGCGTAATGTCCAGTCCGTTCGATTCCGTTCCCATTCTTATCACATTGCAAAATCAGTGGATCAGTGGATTAGTATCGTGATAATTTTAGGTAGCCTGATTTCGCTTTGTAGGTGATAACGTAGTGAAAGGTGTCGTTTTTCTTCGTTTGCCTGTGAATCGGATACGAAATTTGTTGGCCACAAAAATTAGGTCTTCGGTCTGGAGTGTATCGTAAACAAAGGATCCGCACAGCAGCAGCTGATCTCTAACTTGATCGCGGAACAAGAACGGGTGAACAATGAATCAGTAGTGGAAGGGGAAGGAATCAAATATGTCTGCAGGAATTTCCGTCTACAGTGAACTGAGTGACGCAAGTCGACTGTCGGTGTTGGTCAGTGGAGATCTGGAACATCCGCTCACATATGGAATCAAGTTAAAGGGTTGCGGAGAGTACTACCTGCTGCTGACGGTGGATGGAAAACTGTTTCTTGGGGAGCACCGACTCCGGGACAAGGCAATTGAATTCCGGTTTCTGAGAGATGATGTTGCTGATTTCGATACGGAAGGGAATTGGGTTTACTTGGTGAGCAAGTTGGAAGGGAAAGTGTACCAGGGAAAGAATGGTTCGTTCGAGCTATGGAGCCAGCTGTTCGAAGATAGTGAGATAAGGTTCGAGAAAATTTGCTGCAATAACAATGGACTGCTCGTGACTAGTTCGAGCGGAGATGAGTTGTACGCTCAGGGGGATTTTGGAAGTTTGCTGAATTATGAGGAGCTGGCTCCTGTGAAAGAGATCACTTCGGAAAATGTGGTTCAGATTACCGCCGGGATCGATTTTGTTATATTGTCTAGTAGGAAAACGGCAAAAGTGATAGTCGACGTCAAGAAGGATCCATTTTATGATCGCTACTGTTTGCAAGAAGACGGACGATATACGGATTGGAAAAATATCTATAGGGATTTGAACGTTAGCTTCGAGCGGACTCCGGTTGACAGTGATATCATTAATAATGTGAATGTGGACTCGGTCACCGTTTATGGACAAATGATACACGAAACTGGAGTCGCCAGCTTTGGAAAGGTCAACAAAGGTGAGTCACTTGCATTGAATTTACATATTTATTGTTTTATAAAAAAAAAACTACAATCTACTTTTTGGCACCTCCTTGGGCCTTGGGTTCGCCTCCGGCACCGCCATCAGTCTTGGGTTTTAAATTTTTCAGCTGTTCCTTCTGCTGTTTGTAGAAGTATTCCTCCTCGTGAGCAGCTTCCATTTTTCCGAAGGATCCACCAGCTTCCCGGATGCTTCCACCACCACCGCCTCCCTTTCCGGCACCGGCACCCAACTCACCGACTTGGCTCATTTTTGCAATCCTGCCCGGCAAAATAAATGTTACATAATTTGTTTTTGTAGTTTGCGGTTCACGAGTGTTATCTGAGCGTAATGTTAAACATATATCTAACTACCTTAATCCGCTAGGATAGAGTCGTGCAACGTTCCGTTGAATAGACTGCATTGAAACTTGACAGAATTTCTACTAAATAAACAGTTTTCCTAACGCTCCTATTTATTGATTGGACAAGTGCACTTCTACGTCTTTAGATTTGACTGCAATTTGCTAATGATGATGAAAGATTGACACAATATGGTGAGCAGTGTGCCGAGCGAAAGTGAATCATTCTTATTTGTACACGCTTCTCACGTTTGCTCACTCTGGTTTATTTTTGGATGGATTTTCTGATAGCGATTGGTGAGAATGCAACACCCGTTCGTTTTTGTTTGTTTCCATTTACCGTCTCACCATTTGAGTTTACGTGAAGAGGATTGGTGGTTTATCAAATAATGGAGTATTTGGTTTTTAGGGTAAGAAAATCGGGTGAATTCAAGGGCAAGTTGTTTGGTCTTTTAAGAAGAGTAGAATTTTTTGAAATTTCACCGCGCTTCTTGGAGGATTGTTCATAAGTGTAATTTAAGTTTAGTAGTAGTAAATTTTTTCTTTATTTTGATTTGTTATGCGGTTTACAATTACTAATACACTCAGGTCTTTTTTTACACGGGGGATACGGTCCGTGTAAAAAAAAAACCGTGTAAAAAAAACCTACGAGATTTTGATTTTTCGCATGCTTAAATGTTTTTAAAAAATCGGATTTTGATGCCATTTGTAATTAAAGCATGATATGGTCCATATAGACATATTTTAAAAATTTCTGTATTTACACCAAAAATTGTGATTTTTTTTTTTAAGTATGCCATTCGATTACAAATAGCTTGAAACGGATAATGTGATTGGAATCATGTCGATAGGTTGTATCGTTGTCGAGAAATCGTTAAAAACGTACCATGTAAATCGTGGAAAACCGTGTAAAAAAAACCGCGTAAAAAAAAACCGTGTAAAAAAAGACTTCAGTGTACAGGGCAAGAGGTTAGCCAGAAGGGCTCTTCATCTTTGGTGGACTTTTTGATTTTGTGTTGTACATGTTGTTTTTTACTGTGTAATGTTTTTCAATTTTCTTCTTGTGAGGTATGTTGTTTGAATGTATTAATTTGTTATTCTACCTACTTAACCTAACGTGCCAGATCCCTGACGATCTGTTGATCGGATCGCCTACAGCAACCTCTGAACCTTGCGATGGAGTCAGCTCTCCGTAACTCCAGTATCTGAAGACCAGGCCAGGCGGTGGACCTCAGAATTTCTAGTCAGCGGGGGACTGTTAAGGATCATCCTAAGGATCTTTTTTTGGATCCTTTGGAGTTAGAGGTGATGGCAGGCGCATTTCAACAGGTTGAATAGAATGGGGCCAAGGATGCTTCCTTGTGGAACCCCGGCACCGATGTTGAAAGCATCCGATGTGATGGTATTCAGAGAGACTCGGAACGGAATCCGATAGATAGTTGTTTATTATCTTCACTAGGAAGATTGGAAGACCGTACTGCTGCAATTTGAACACCAGGCCATCTTGCCAGACATTGTCGAAGGCTTTTTCAACGTCCAACAACGCCATGGCAGATGTTTTCGACACAGACTTGTTCCGTCTGAGAATGTTTGTCACTCGAGTCAGCTGGTGGACGGTCGAACGACCTTTCCGAAAACCAAACTGTTCCTCGAGTAAGATGTTGTTTTGTTCGGCAGATGTTAGGAGCAGGCTTCCAAATAGTACAGCCTTCTCGCGACAGTTGGTTTATACCTGAACTGACTGTTGCTTTGTGTGCTTTACTGCCGCTTGCTACCGTACGTTCAGATCTGAATTCGAAGTGTATTGGCAACAGCGCACGCACGAACGAATGAAAGCTGTATTAGGCCGATGACATATAGCGAATTCGTTTATTATCGGGGTTGGAACCAGTTCCAACCCAGTGCGAAACCGAACTTTTTGTCAGTGTGAACCTCAACCTGAGCTAGGTTTTAAAAACAAACGAACAAACTGACGTTTGTCAGAAAACAAGCAGACCCAATCTTGATACCCGATCCAGGTTGGAACTGAATAATAAACGAATTCGCTAATAGTAACGCGTTTAGCGAAGCGTGCGCGTGCGCGTGTGCGTGTGCGTCTGAGCTGCTTTGATGAACGTCCATGCAAAATGCTTGATGAAACGCTTACACATGTCATAGTACACGCGTTGCGATGCGTCAGCAATAGCGTCAAAGCACTCCTTGAAGTGTTTTCACGCGCGTGCACGCAAAAGACTGTTGTAGTGCCATCGAATTTAAATGGTGATCGACTAGGAAACTGCGATAACGTATAAATAGCATCGGTAGATCGGACGTTTTAAATATAGCCGTTGTTGTTTTGTTTAATGTTACATGTTAAATGTTAAACAAACTGTGAATAAGAAATTGTTAAATGTAAAATGTTAAATATTACATAATAAATTCTAAATTTCAAATGTAAAATTAAAAATGCTTAATGTTAATTGCCAAATGATGAATTCTAAAAGCTGAATGTTAAATGTTACATGCTCAATGCTAAAGGTTGAATGCTAAATACTAAACGTAATATGTTAGATGTTAAATGAGAATTGTCAATGTTAAATGCTAAATGTTAAATGCTAAATGTTAAATGCTAAATGTTAAATGCTAAATATTAAATGCTAAATGTTTAATGCTAAATGTTAAATGTTATTTGTTACATTTTACACGTAATACTTTAAATTATTAATTTTAAATGTGAAATGCTAAATGTTAAATTTGAAATTTTAAATGTTAAATGATAAATGTTAAGTGTTAAATATTAAATTGGTTATTTTTAAATGAATGTTAAATGTTTAATGCCAAATGATAGATGGTAATTGCATAAATGTTAGATGTTAATTGTTTAATGTTAAATGTGCATGTCAAAGTTTATTTGCTAATGTTAAATGTTTGATGTTAGACGTTAAATGCTTAATGTGTATGTCAAACGCTAAATGCTGAATATTAAATGTTACATGTTAAATGTAAATTGTTAATTGTCACATGTTACATGTTCATTTGTCATCATGTTAGTATCAATTTTGAGTAGCCCTAGTTTCGACGGAATTTGAGTAGATCGAAACTAGAGCTACTCAAAATTGAGTGCTAAAAGTTAGTACTAACAAGAAGACAAATGAACATGTAACATGTAACAATTAACAATTTACATTTAACATGTATCATTTAATATTAAGCATTTAGTATTTGACATACACATTCAGCATTTAACATCTAACATTAAACATTTAACATCTCTACTCAATCTCTTTTACTGAAAATTGGGTAGTTTAGGATTAGCGTAAAGACCAGTTATTTTAACTGACAACAATGCGAGCTGCGCTTTTAAAAACGCGTTGAGTATGTCATAGCACGCATCACTCGACGCTTTATTGAAATTCAGCAAACGTGAACAACACGCGTTGCTCGACGCTCCGCGTTACTATGTCATCGGCCTTAGAAAAGTCGCATCTACACCCGCTTTGCTAAAATCATCGTGCTTGGAACGTAGTGAACCGAATGGGCTGTATTTATACATTTCTTTATGAACAGGTTCTCAATGTTTCTGTCGTCATAACAGCCTTCATAAACCGACGACATCCCTCAGCTTACCCAAGTGGCTGTCACGAAAAGGCTGTCACGAGACATTATATACAATTGATATACGGCAGTGGAGTATGGAAAAAACACAGAAGAATGATCCCGAACAGATATGTCGGCCCGATGTCGGATCAATGTAAGGTCAATTTATGGTCGACGTCGGCCAAATGTCGGGTCGATGTCGGGTCAATTTTGTGTTTATGTCGGGTCAATGTCGGGCCAACATCGGGTTGGGGTTTGGTAGAAGTCAGGTTGGTGTCGGGTAGGCTTATATTTTTCGCCGGAGACCGCACGTTTTTAAAAAAATATTGGATGAAAATTTTGCAATGGGCCCCGCATAAACGCGAACCATTAATTGACCTTACCTAAAATGGTTAAAAATTGTTTATAATCCCTGCTGAACTTCAACTGAAATGGTTATGGAACTTTACATGAACGTTTAATGATAAAGTTTCAACCTTATGTATTATGGTTTTTTGGAACTGGACCTTACAAATAATGGGTTGTTAAGAACCATTACCGTTCCAAATTCTTGTTTTCTCCATACATTTTCGGAAAGAGAACTATATTAGAACCTTTTAACTTATGGTTTGAGAACTTTAATGGTAATGGTTATGGTAGTCAGTAAGGTCCACGAATGGTTTTGTAACATCGATCAACTTTATGTGGAATATATCGCGAATTGGTTGCCTGTAATTTACTGATTACCAATTCACGATATATTCCACGTAAAGTTGAGCGATAATACTAAACCATTAATGGACCTTACTGACTACCATAACCATTACCATTAATGTTCTCAAATCATAAGTAAAAACGTTCTTATATAGTTCTCTTTCTGAAAATGTATGGAGAAAACAAGAATTTGGAATGGTAATGGTTCTTAACAACCCATTATTTGTAAGGTCCATTTCCAAAAAACCATAATACATAAGGTTGAAACTTTATCATTAAACGTTCATGTAAAGTTCCATAACCATTTCAGTTAAAGTTTAGCAGGGATTATAAACAATTTTTAACCATTTTAGGTAAGGTCAATTTATGGTTCGCGTTTATGCGGGGCAGCACGAACGTGATAGCAACCGAATGAGCTCCGGCGCCACACTGGTAGTGTAGTAGCAGTCTTACGACATACAGACAAAATTTCAAAGACAGCAGCAACGAATCGGCAGTTCACCGAACTGCTTGTTGTATGTACGAGGAACGTTACGAATGACCATCCGAGGCTGTCATAGCCGAACGAACAAAATACATGACTAAGAACGAGCTGTCGTGTACTGCACAAGACGGCAACGTTGCATGTCGTATAACAGCCTCACTGTGGGCTGTTGCTTATAGCTCAATCTCAAGGCTGTCGTAGGGAAAAGAAAGCGACAGCCGTTGGAATACTGTCATGAGGCAGTACTTTTGGTATGCCTGGTTAGGAGCCGGTGGTAGACTGCTCTTTCGAACAGTTTTGATAACCCTGAGAGAAGGCTGATTGGTCGATAACTTGAAGGTAAGGACGGATCCTTCCCAGGTTTCCGGATGGGTATGACTTTAGCTGACTTCCAATACGAGGGGAAGTAGCCAAGTCTGAGGCACTGATAAAAAATCAAGTGTTTGAGTTCCAGATTCAGGATGTTGTCGAAACCTGGGCCCTTCATGTTTTTAGATGATTTGATAAAGGCCAACAGTTCGTCAGCCGTAATCTCAGATTCCTCTGGAAAAATGTTAGGAATCTGATGAAGATTGGTTGCATTTTCAGCAACCTCAGATTCATGAGGGCTGACAATGTTTTGTCCGAGATTATGGGAGCTGACGAAGTGTTGACCTATCGCGGCAACCTTCTCTTCAGGAGTTATCAGATGAACCACTGGGTCGCCGGGACGATCCAGTAGGGTCAGTGGTGCAATGGGTCTTGGCTTATTTTTAAGGATTTTCGCTAGTTTCCAGAAGGGCTTTGCACTATCTGGGAGAGAGCGGATGGCTTGGATGGTTTTTGTAAGACGATTGCAATGGGTCTTCAAGACACGTAAACCAGAACGCTGGTATTGCCTTCGGATGGAGTTACGGCGTCTGATGAGATCTTTGGTAATTCTATCAAGGTTAATTTTTTTTTTTTTTTAATTCTTTATTTAAGAGATTTTTAGCCTTAGGCTAGTTCATCTCTAAACGTATCAAGGTTCAGAGTATTGCTCACCTGTCTGGATACTGGCACGTGTTGTTCCCTGGCCCGGGATATCGCCTCCTCGATGGAACGTAGACACCGGTCAACGTCTTCGGACGTCTCCGGAAGGACACCGTAGTCGACAGTGGAGTCGACACAGTGTTGGAACTGCTCCCAGCTGACACGATGGTAGTTGCGTCGGGAAGCTTGGCTTCGGTTGATGGATGAGCCTACTTCGGCCATCACCGGATAGTGGTCCGAACTCAGCTCCTGATGAGTCACAGGTAGCGAGATGCTGTCTCCCATGTTGCTGATGAAGATGCCTATCGTGGAGTGTACGCCAGATCGGTTCAACCGGGTGGGACAGTCCGGTGCTAATATGGTGTAGCGAGCCTCTTGCAGGTCGTCGTTCAGGTTGGTGCCGTTTTGGTTGCGTCGACTGCTGCCCCAAGCCTGGTGTTTGGCGTTCAGGTCGCCAGCGATGATGTCCCTCCGCAGGTCTGCTGCCGACCCGTCCCTGATGGTGACTTGCTTGGGGCAGTAGGTCGCAATGATGGTGATAGGTCCGACAGGAGTAGAGACTTCTACCCCTAAAGCTTCGATGGTTTTCAGGTGAAAGCTCGGCAAAAGCCGACAGCAGATGTTTCTCCTTACAGTAATGGCTACTCCGGAGCTGGTTCGATCAAGTCTTAGAAGCCGGAAGTCAGGAAGGTAGATGTTTACCTCCGGTTTCAGGTGGGTTTCGGTGATAACGGCAATGTCGATGTTTTGTTCGTTGAGGAAGTCAACGAACTCGATGATCTTGCTCTTGAGCGAGCAAGCGTTCCAGTTGGCGATCTTGATGGTTTCACGGTCCATAACTGAGCATGAAGGTCAAGCCACAGCTTGGAGCTGGTCGGATTTGTTCTTGATGGTGTTGGCAATGTCGTGCATCTTGAGGAAGATGATCATTAGTTCCGCTGCGGTGAACCAAGAACCATCGTTGATTTCGGGCTGCGGTAGGGACGGTCCATCCTGACGCCAGTTTAGCCCAGGGGCTGTGGGGAGATCCTGAGGCTGTGGAGCAGCGGTCGTCTTTTGGCCTGAGTTTGCAGGGACTCTGGCAGTTTGAACTTGAGCGGTGGCGGTCGCCGTAGCAGCCAATCGTTGATTGAGTAGCGGTGGCAGCACTGTAATCGGTCGTCGAGGTATCGGTGGGAAGTTCTGGTCATTAATTTCCGGCACTTTCTTGCGGCCAGGCTGGTTTTTCGTCGATGCTTTCTTCCGGATCTCGATGTACTCGGTGCGCTTCGGACAGGCCTTGCTTGTAGCTTTGTGATCAGCACCGCAGATGGCGCAAATGGGATCGGCTTCATCGAGTCTGTCGCAGGCGTCGGTTTTGTGTTGTTTGCCACACTTGATGCAGCGGCTGACCATATGGCAATTCTTCGTTCCATGCCCGAACAGCAGGCAGTTCGAGCATTGGGTGACTCCACGACTGACCGGCTTGTACCGCTCCCACTTCAGGACGCGGATGCCCTGGAGGTCCATCAAAGTTGTTGAGTTCTTCTCAAGGTGGACCAGGTATAGCTGGTCGCGGTACTTGACGGCCTTGTTGTGGCGGGCCATCTTGTAAATTTGGACCGGCTTTAGTCCATTAGCCACCAGCTCTTCCAAGAGGACGCCTGTGTCCATGTCGTATAGTCCTCGCAGGACTACCTTGAACGGCTCAACAGCCTCGATGTCGTGGGAGAAGTACTCCACCTGTGCTTGGTCCAGAATGGCCTGAACCGCGTTGTAATGGTTCAACGCAGGAACCATCAATTTGTATCCTTCCGTGCACAGCTGGATGGTGCACCGGACGCCCTTCGTGATGTACAAGTTTATTTTTTCCCGCAGTCCGGGAGGGAAGCCTTTCACGTAGAAGGGCGGCATTCTGTCCTTTTTCGGCGGTCCTGTTGTTACCGTCACCGGTTCTGCACCGTCCTTCAGAACGGAGAACCGATTGTTGCCGAGCAGCTTCTTCGCGGCAGTCGCACTGTCACTGTTGTCTTCAGGCCTAGACCGTTTCCCGGGATTGCCGGCACTCGCGTTACCGCGCGATTTTTTACCCATGACTGGGTCAGAGAGAGCGTCACTATTAAACGCGAGGAAAAACGGAACAACGCAATCGAACGAACGAAGAGAGCGAAAGAAGAAACGTCGACTGTACTGCTCAACAGTTTGGCAGCGAATGATGTACACGGCGAATGAGAACGACCCAAATTTGAGTTTAGTTCACTCATAATCGCCAAAAGTGCAGGAACTCAGCGATGAGTAAAATTTGTCCCATGGTTTCCTGTAGAAAACCTAAAAAATCTGCCGGAAAATGAGGAAATTGACGAAAATTTTATTCAGTCTCGGAGTAGTACCAATAAAATGAGTGAATCCAATCTTTACTTTTCTCAAATTCGCGATTTTTTCCCTGGAAAATCCTGGAAAAACCTGGGAAAACATGAGGCAATTTAACTCATCGCTGAGTTCCTGCACTTTTGGCGATTATGAGTGAACTAAACTCAAATTTGAGTCGTCCTCATTCGCCGTGTAATTTAAGTTTGCATGCTTGAGTACAACCTCCTGTTGTCCTCTGCTCTTTCGATTTGTATTGAAGTTCCCAACAATTACGCTGAATTTGAACGAATTCGGTTGCGATCTGGATTTGCGGGAGAATTTTAAAGTTAGTATGAGAATCGGAAAGGTAATTTTCAAAAATTCACACTTTTCACCGAAACTTAAATTTAACAAACTACGCGAACAACTTGTTCGAACACCGCAAATCGATTCGACATATCATATGAAAAAAAAAATTACAGCACACGGCGAATGAGAACGACTCAAAATTGAGTTTAGTTCACTCATAATCGTCAAAAGTGCAGGAACTCAGCAATGAGTAAATTTGCCTCATGTTTTCCCAGGTTTTTCCAGGATTTTCCAGGGAAAAATTCCTGAATTTGAGAAAAGTAAAGATTGGATTCACTCAGTCTATTGGTACTACTCCGAGACTGAATAAAATTTTCTTCAATTTCCTCATTTTCCGGCAGATTTTTTAGGTTTTCCACAGGAAACCATGAGACAAATTTTACTCATCGCTGAGTTCCTGCACTTTTGGCGATTATGAGTGAACTAAACTCAAATTTGAGTCGTCCTCATTCGCCGTGTACGTACACCTATAAGCGTATATGAGATCAGAGAGCTTGTGCTCGAGGTGTCCTGCAAAATGTCACATGCCCCACCCAATTGTTCACACAGCGAACTTTTCCCATACATTAACTAATAATTTATTTTTGTCAAATCTTCTCCCAACAGGTCAACTCGGTACCGGCGATCACATCCGGAGGGACAAAATCGTCCACCTGAAGCTGTTCAATGTTTCGAAGATTGCCACCTGCTGTGACTACTCATCGGCCCTGACGCTCGATGGCAATTTGTTCCTCTGGGGTGACACCCACAAGAATCAAGCTTCCCTGGACAGCAGCCTCTCGTTGAGCAGTGCCAGCACTCCCACTTTGTTCAACCGGTTCCTGCACATTCTGGACGTAGCTTGCGGGAACTACCAGACCTACATTGTGACAAACGATTTGCGAATTCATGACGTACGAATGGACGAAGAAAGCTTAAATTACGAATGTGCAGATAGAAAGCAACAGCTAGAAATACCCAACTGGATTGCCCCGGACGAATTGCCTCTGATATTGGCAACCGATAGTCTTATCATCGTGAATCACCTCCCGCTGAACAAAGAACTGATACGAGTCTATACCAAGGAGCAAACAACGACTCAAAAATTGCTGAAACATTTCAAAGAATACGACATCACTCGAATATTGAGGAACCCCTCGAATATCCTAGCACCGCACTTCTTCTACCGTTCCTGCACGAGACTATTCTATCTTTTACTGCTTAATTTGAAATCTCTGTACAAATGTGCTCTGGATAACGATCTCACCAAAATTGTATCGCTACTGATGCACGAAGAGGTACATTTCCTGTACAGGCAGATCGTAAAATGCTACTGCGATAGCGACTGCCTCGGACTGATGCACGAGTCGGAACAGAAGCTGCTCCAAATCTACCTAGATAACGTTAAAAATTTCATCGAACTGATCGAAGTTCTAGTCAATGCAAACAAATCGCTCAGTGAGGAGGTGGAAAATCGACTGCTCAACATCAAAAGCGAGTGGCTCAGATTCCTGAACGAAGAGGTTAGTGAAGAAATGGGCAAGTTTACCAAAACAACCAAAGAATTTTGGCTGAACGAGGAAAACTTCCGATGGTACGCCCTCAGGGAATGCCACCGGAGGGTGATACTGGATTCGACAGATGTGCCATTGAAACTGCTGGAGGTGAACATATTCTCTTCGTCTCCGCGGATCGTCCTGTTTTCCGACGTTCTGTGCTATCTTTCCGGGATGCAACTCGTCGAGTACCCGCTGGAGCTGATTTGGATCTCGGCGGAGATCAAAGAAACGCTGAAAAACAAGCATCGGGATAAACTGCGCTTCATGATAAACATAATTGCTCCGGAGGAAAGTTTACGTTGCTATACGATGAATTCGGCGGACAAGGGGGTTTGGCTGAATACGCTCAAGGCACACGTGATGCGAAACCTGAAGAAGGAACCGTCGGCAAAGCAACCGATGTATCGATACAGCTCGTATCGGTTCACTGAGAAACATGCCAAGTACGGTGGAATGGAGTACAACGGAATTTGGAAGGTCGGGCAGATCGATGGCATTGGGGAACTGAAGGGAAAGGAACGATCGTACAAAGGAGAATTTTACCATGGGGACATTACCGGTTACGGTTGCATGAATCGAACGCTTTACGGAATCGGAACGGTGTATGAAGGTAAGTTGCATGTGGCTCTCGACTAGTATTTTATTTCATTCCTATCCAATTCAATCGAAAAATCCGGAGTTGCGCAGTCTCAGGGCGTGGTCAAAAATCATGTGTTTGTACACGAACCGGCAGGGCACGTTGGGTGGTGGGACGCTGAATGGGTAACAGCAGGGGTTGCAGGGTCTTCCACGGGGTGCACCGCAGTCATCGATGTTTGGAAGAGCTCCGCCGGGGTACATCTTCTTTTGACTAGGAGAACGTCTTGAAATGTATTTTGAATTTAGATTACCTTGCTTCCGAACTGTTCAAGACTCAAATGGTTAATGACGTTTTTGAAAAGAGTTTGTGTATGTGTGGCCTGCTGCGTGTATAGATTGTGGATCGAAAACCACCGAATTAAATTGATATTGCCGGTTCAGGGAAAATAATTCGACGGAACTGACTGGCGATTGCATATAAATAACGCTCAAAAAGTAAGACCAAAGAATCTCCGGGCGTAATTCTCCACTCTCAATAATTAATAATTATTTCTCTCAATAATTAATTCTTCACTCTCAATAATTAATTCTCCACATAAATTTGCGAAGGAAGAACCAAGGCGGAACAAAAAAAACATCCCGAGGGTGTATTTGCATGGTGTATCACTAGTGTTGGCAGTTCAAATGGTGGATGATTTGCTTGTAGACAGCAAGCTTATTTTTCAGGGACAGGGTGGACAACCGATATTGAAGTCATCCGATGTGATGCCATTCAGAGAGACTTGGATCGTCCTTGCTGATAGATAATTTTGTATGATCTTCGCGAGGAAGATGCAACCAGTACACCAAGCCATCATGCCAGACATTGTCAAACGCGTTTTTAACGTCTACCAATGTCTATTTTTATTTTATTGTTGTTTTACATTAACAGGTTGGATGAAGCCCCAATGATGTTAACCTTATCAACTATAGTAAAAAAAATACATTCAAGCTTGGTCATAACATAAAAAAACATATATCTCATAGTCAGTTACTCCTGCCGGCGAAAAACAGAAGAAAACTTTCGACGACTTCACGGGAGAGATGAAAGTCTAAAACAGATGCAACTCTGTTGAATGTTCTCTGCAGTCCGCAAATCGCACCGTATGCTCCATAATGTGTGCGACGTAGAGGCAGTCTTAGCATAAGGTTATTACGAAGCGGTCGGGGTTGAACATTCAGGTCAATTTGCCCCAAGATAGCCTCGCAATCTGTCCATCCTTGCAGGATATCGGCCACAGTTAGGATTCTGCTTGTGTCTACTAGTCCGGAGAAGTTCTAGGTCGATAATTTGACAACGGCTTTCGTAACTGGGTAATCGAGACGGATCATTCCAAGGCAATCTGCGCAACGCAAAACGAAGAAAGCGACGTTGAACAGATTCAATTCTCTCGGCACCGTTGTTGTAGTTTGGGTTCCAAACCGCTGAACAATGCTCAAGCGTCGATCGAACAAGCGAACAATAGAGAGATTTTAGACAGTAGATATCAGTGAAGTTTTCAGCTATCCTAAAATGAATCCTAAAGTTCTTGACGCCTTATCAACAACATATGCAATGTGTTGCTTGAATGAAAGCTGCGAATCCAAGATCACACCCAAGTCTTTCACCTGATTCACGCGTTCGATTGTCGAGCCAAGCAGGTCATAGCTAAATATTATCGGTTGTTGTTTTCGTGAGAACGTAATATAGCGGAGCATTTGGCTGGGTTCACTACCATTCTGTTTAACCTGCACCAACTAGCGAATACATTGAGCTGACGTTGAAGAAAGTGACAGTCAGCAATTGCTCCGATTCGTAGGAAGATTTTGAGGTCATCTGCATATGATAACCGAGGAGCTTCGATGACCAGATGCACGTCGTTGAAGTACAGTATAAAAATTAACGGTTCCATGTGGCTTCCCTGATGTATACCTGATGTGGCAAAGAAGCTAACTGATCTGCAATCTCCTATGGCAACCTTTAGTTGCCGACCGCATACACCGAGCTTGTCGAGTTTAGAAATCGCAATAGCATGGTTCAACTTGTCCAATGCTGCGGATAGGTCTGAATAAATAACGTCCGTTTGAACCCGATCCGACATGCTTTCGGTTATATACGATGTGAGACACAGCAGATTGGTGGTTGTAGAGCAGCCGACAGTAAACCCATGTTGATCAGCACTCAAATACTGCTTGCAATGGGTCAGCAACTTCGGATAGCTTCGAAACGGCACTTAACGATGTAATTCCTCGATAGTTATCCACAGCTCGTTTCCTTCCTTTTTTGTCGACGGGCAAACATGACACTGGAGAGCGACATTCGGAACAGGCGAAGAAGCGGAATTAACAAGCTAGCAATATGTCTCTTCAAAAATACATATGAAACTCCATCAGGTCCAGGATTGAAGGATGACTTGAGCAGAGTCGCGGCCTTAGAAATCATCTCAGCATTAACATCAATTGCACCCAGCGTTTGATCATTTACTGGAACGTTCCTGGCAGCCAGGTTAATATGGTCGTCAGTTAGTATCTCATTAGTGAATACACTGGCAAATTTTTCAGAAAAATTGTGACATATATCCTAAACGGTCGTTGAATTCCATAGACGATGGGAGGCCGGATTCCCTGCGTTGCTCGTTCACATAGTTCTGAAAAGATCGGGTTTAGCTTAAGTTTGCGCTGGATGCCTCGTTGGAAACTTGAAAAGCATTCACGACTGACTCGCTGGTACATGTGATTCAGCCTCACATAATGTAGTTTCAGAGGAAGCGTGCGATACTTCGTAAATCTTCTCAATGCTGCTCTCTTTATTGACTTCAACCTACGCAGCTCTCTCGTCGGCCAGGGAGGGTGAGACACTTTGTGGTATGTTCTTTTCGGGACGTGTCTGCACGGATAGAAATCTCCTTATACCTTTTGGCAAATTTCCATTGCTGATTATTCATAAAATGTATAAGTCAACTAATAAGCAGACGCATTGCAAAAAGTTAATAAAGATCATGTGTCAAATGAAATGTATAAGCGGTCACACATACCTTCTATGCATTCTAATAGGACCTATGTGGTTTGTCTTATGGAATGTATAAGGCTGATGCTTTGGCAAAAATGTATAAGTGAAACACATGAATTAAATATTTGATTTTCGTTTCGTGTGTCAATGTCATATGCCAAGACATGTGAAAAGGTTTGCGCTGCAGCCTCAACGTCATCTGGATCAAGGATGTTCTCCCATACCATGCTAGACAATGCATCTATGATGCTACGGTGGTCAGCTTTACGGAAGTCATAAGAAACCGTAGCAGGATAGTCGTCGAAATCACACACGAGTTTGTCCTCAACAGTGACAATTAGAGGAGGGTGATGTGAAACTAGCTTAGTTAGCGCAAAAGGAGCCGAGGAAATTGATGGAGCCCTGTCCTGTGTGCTCACGAAGCATAGGTTCGAACAACGATCATTTTCGTTAACTACACGGTTAATTTGAGAAAGCGTCGCTGCCCTGTAGTTGTCTAGAAGGCTAATAGCTCCTGCGTGAAATGTAGAGCTATCAGGATCTGGATACAGGAATCCGATTGAAGTCACCAAAAATGAATAACTCATCAACTGGAGTGGCACTGATCGACATTGAGTATCGATGAGTTCATTGTCCCGGACTCGATCAGGTGGAATGTACAGAGCGCATAGATTTCTGTGAGTGTGCGATCACCCAGATTGATGGCTGTCCAAACCTGCTCCACATAGTTCCATGAATCGTTCTCGATGGCCTTTGCCTCCAACCCGCCACGGACAGCTACAAGGACACCTCCACCAGTAGATTTACGGCTGTTGTTAGTATTCCGATCGCAACGAATGACCTCGTAGTCAGGACCAAAGACTTGACTGGAAAGCGTTCGATAATCGAGCCACGTTTCGCACAGGACAATTATATCGTAGCAACAATCCGATACAGCTAGGCGGTACTCTTCAACATCAGAATTCAGCCCACCGGCGTTTTGGTAGAAGATCACGACGTCCTGCTTGCGACAAGGAATCGAACGACTGCTCTCCCTGGAAATCACAGATACATCAGGCAATAACTGACCATTATCAAGTCTCATTGGATACTCGCCATAGTGAGTGGGTTGGAAGAGGGGCTCCACATCCCACAGCAGGTCCAGGACGACTATGCTGAACGCTGGCAGGAATCAGCACGATTATGCTGGAGGAACCAGGAGCTTCCAAAGAGCGGTCTATTGTGCGTCCCGGAGATGAATTAGGATTGTTCGAACAGTAAAGCGGATGTTGTCAATGAGCAGTGTCAGAAGTGATTCTCAACTGGAAATAGCCGGCAGATGCTTGAGGCGTTGCACTGAAACACGGAAGCTGATCAGGAAAATTACTGTAACTAATGTATGCATACTTGTCTGAAAACGATGGTTGGAAGACCCCACCACCGAACTCGACCGCAGGTCCAGAACGACGTTGATGGCAGGAAATAGATCGACTTTGATGGCGGGAAACAGCTAGCGCGACTGGATCGAGTGGTTCGAGGTCTCCCATAATGCGACAGGCAGTGAGTTCTGGTTTACTGTACACAACCTTTGACCAGCTTCTCGATTGTTTCCGATTTCACGCTAGGATGTATACGAGAAAGGTACAGCCAAAACAGCTCGGTGGGTTCAGGGACAGTAAGGTCCTCGGTAAAGACATTGTCATCCGTTACTGCTTTAGTGCCACCAACAAGGGATTTGTTGGTGAGCGAGCCTTCATCGCGGCACCGTTTTAATGGCGGTTGACGCATAAGATCGCTGGAACTCAAGTGTGTTGGAGTTGTCAATGCGATTCGTTTCGACAGCTGAGCGATCTGCTGTCCTTGTTTAGTCATTTCCTTCCTACACAGCAAAAAAAAAATGTAATATCGATCAACGTAATTCAAGCTGATGTATGAAATAATGATGTAATAGCAAAACGCAGATACAATATTACATCAATGGATGTAATTTTGTTCGCAAAATCGATGTACATCGTACAATGTGATATTACACAACCGATGGATTGACCTGGTTGCAGCAGTTTCGATGTAATAGTCAACAACTTTTTTTGCTGTGTAAGCTCAGCGTGTGCCATTTCCTGTTTCTTGGTGATAGAATTAATCGCACTACCAAACGACGAAACAGCAGTTTTGAACCGGGCACATTTCATCAGCTTCGCGCACTCGTTGCACCTTCAAAACAAGTTCGGGCTAGTGTAGAGCAGGAGACGGATTCTTCATCGCCTTTAACTGGTTTAGCGCATTGGTCACAAGCGGAAGTCATGCTGACTCAGTTTCCAAATCTAATTTAGAAACAGCGGTGGAGATGCTCTAATATGCAAGGAGCAGTTGGATTCGGCAGAGTGTCTGATATCGAAAATAACAACAGTAAACACTACACGGCGAATGAGAACGACCCAAATTTGAGTTTAGTTCACTCATAATCGCCAAAAGTGCATGAACTCAGCGATGAGTAAAATTTATCTCATGTTTTTCCAGGTTTTTCGAGGATTTTCCAGGGAAAAATTCCCGAATTTGAGAAAAGTAAAAATTGGATTCGCTCAGTCTATTGGTACTACTCCAAGACTGAATAAAATTTTCATCAATTTCCTCATTTTCCGGCAGATTTTTTAGGTTTTCCACAGGAAACCATGAGACAAATTTACTCATCGCTGAGTTCCTGCACTTTTGGCGATTATGAGTGAACTAAACTCAAATTTGGGTCGTTCTCATTCGCCGTGTACAAGATGACCGATTAGATAACTTTTTCACTGTTTTCACAACACGGAATATTGGCTCCAAATAGACGATTATCACAACGAACTGCACTTTCCAGTAACAACCGGTAAAATTTTGCAAGTCTACAGAACGGGAAAAACAAAGAACGATAGCCCGTGTGATAAAAAATCATCAAATTTAACAGCGCAAAATCACACCGATCTGAATAACAACACAGGTCGTAACGGTAACCTGGGTTATCAGATGAACCACTGAATCGTCGGAACGATTCAGCGGTATCAGTGGTGGAATGGGCCTAATTTGGGTAATTTTGGTAAGGCGATTGCAATTGGTCTTATGGACAGGCAGACCAGAGCATTGGTACTGCCTTCGGATGGTGTTACGGAGTCTTATAAGGTCTTTGGTATATCTGTCAAGGTTCAAAGTATTGCTCACCTGTCTGGGTACTGGTATGTGTTGATTCCTGGATCGGGATATCGCCTCTACGATGGAACGCAGACACTGGTCAAAGTCTTCGGACGATTCCGGTTGAACATCGTTGTTGACAGCGGTGTCGACGCAGTGTTGGAACTGACGCTTCAAATCGGTTCACGGAGGAACTAACTTCGGCCACCATCGGATAGTGGTCCTAGCTGAGTTCCTTATAGGTTGAGCGATGTTGTTGCTGCTTATGTTGCTGATGAAGATATCGATGGTAGCGTGAACACCGGACCTCGGGGCCTCCCTTAGCTCAGTCGGCAAAGGCGCAGCTACAAAGCAAGACCATGCTGGAGGTGGCTGGGTTCAATTCCCGGTCCGGTCTAGGAATTTTTCGGGTTGGAAAATTTCTCGACTTCCCTGGGCATAGAAGTATGATTGGACTTGCCACACAATTATACCAATGCAAAAATGGTACAGGCATCGAAAGCTCTCAATTAATAACTGTGGAAGTGCATCTAGAACACTAAGTTTAGAGCACGCAATAAGCTAATATGCGATATACAATAAGCTTGAAATGCGAAGAAGAAGAAGAAGTGAACACCGGACCGACTCAACCGGGTGGGCGTGTCCGGGTTCAAGATATTGTAGCGAGCTTCTTGCCGTTCGTTGTTTAGGATGGTTCCGTCTCTGGTGTTGAGTATTACTTGGGGCAATAGACCGCAATTATGGAAATGAAGCCGATAGAAGTGGCTTCGATGACTTTCAGCTGGAAACTTGGTAGTAGTCGGCAGCATATGTTCCTCCTTATAGTGACGGTCACTTCCCCTCCCCCGGAGCTGGTTCTATCAAACCGCACGAGCCGTAAGTCAGGAAAGAAGACATTTATCTCGGGCTTCGGGTGCGTTTAGGTAATGACGACAATGTCAATGTTTCGTTAGAAGTCAATGATCTCGATGTTTTTGCTCTTGAGCGAGCAAGCGTTCCAATTTGCGATGCTGATGGTTTCACAGGCCATATTGAATGACGAAAAGGCCCAGGGTTTGAATCTGATCGAATCGGGGTTTGCAGCTGCACAGAGAGTTGGACAGCTGGGTGAATAGGGGGATCAACTGCTCCGGTGAGTATGGAGCATTAGTGTTGTCGTTGGTTTGTGGTTTCGATTCCTGATCGCGACGCCAGTTAAGGTCCAGGCCCCGGGGAGGGTTCCGAACGTGGTGCAGCGTGCAGCAGTCGTTTGCTGGTTCGTGTTTGCAGCAACTGCGGAAGTGCGGATCGATGCACTACACAAGGGACTGTGAGTACAAAGACCATAAGTGCGCTAAATGTAACCAATATGGACGTTACTGTGAAAGTGATCGAAAAGTCCCCTCGGAAGCAGGTGAAGAGACGAACGAGAACAGTGGCTGTAGACACGAAGACTGTCCAAGTCGCAGTGAACAATGTACGAGGGAGAATCTGCCTCTGACATCACCGTCGTATCATCCGAGACCTGGAAGCAGCTAGGAAAACCACCAATCAGATCACCGTCAGTGAACGCGAAAACCGCATCGGGCGATCCTCTGAAGCTACTAGCGGAGTTCGATTGCTCGATCACCGTCAATGACGTAACGCAAGTAGGAACGATCTACGTCGTCGTGCAAGATCTACACATCCTAGGTCTGGATTTGGTGGAAGCATTCCAGCTCGACTCCGTTCCGATGAACGTCTTCTTTCGAGAGGTCAGCAATTCCTCTTCATCCATCGTAGAGCACCAACCTCGGACGGTGTACGAAAGCAACGGTAAAGTTCGACCTCAAGTCAGGACAAAGGTCAGTGTTTCGTCCAAAACGTCCGGTGGACTACGTCATGTACCAGGCTGTCGATGATGAGCTTGACCGTCTCGAGCGCTTGCGGATCATCACGCCAATCGACTATTCGGAGTGGGCTGCTCCGATTGTGGTGGTTCGGAAGGCAAACGGCAATATTCGGATTTGCGGTGATTATTTCACGGGCTTGAACGACGCTCCCCAGCTGCACCAATACCCGTTGCCGCTGCCGCAAGACATCTTCATCAAGCTCGCCAACTACAAGGTATTCAGCATCATCGACATGTCTGAATCGTACCTGCAGCTTGAAGTCGACGAATCATTGAGTAAGCTCCTCGCAATCAACACCCACCGGGGTATGTACAAAGTCAACCGACTGGCACCCGGAGTAAAAGCTGAGCCGGGAGCGTGCCAGTAACTCGTTGACATCATGTTGGCGGGTCTCAAGCACACTTGCGGTTACATCGATGCCATCGTAGTCGGCGGAGAAGATGAGGGACAGCATTGGCGGAACCTGCACGCACTTTTCCAGCGTCTGCAAGAGTTCGTCAGCAGATTAAATATCTTGGACACTTACTCGATCACCATGGAGTTCGTCCTGATCCATCCAAGATCGAAGCCATCAAGCTCATGTCGGCACCCACGAATGTGTCGGGAGCTCGGTCGTTTCTCGGAGCCGTAAACTTCTACGGGAAATTCGTACTGCAGCCAGACGATTGTTGAGTGGAGGCGGTGGAAGCACCGGGATCGAGAGCCGTGGAAAAGTTGTTATCTGGAAACTTCTTGCGACCGGGCTGGTTGTTTGTGGAGGCGGATTGCCACGAAATCCGCCCGTTTCAGGCAGGTCTTGCTGGTGGCCCGTGGTTGCCTCACAGTTGGCGCATTTGTAGTCCCCTTCCTCCATTGTTGGGATGAGTTTACACTTTGTGGGTTGTGTGTGTGATAGCTTAAAGCTGCAATTTAGAGTTTATTTCAGTAAAGATGCGTAACTTATTAATTTTAAGACTTACAAATTTGGTGTACTTGCTCTGGAAGTGGTATGACTCGAATTCCCACTCTACTTCTTCAATTTAGACCGTACTATAATTTTAATTTAATTAAATGAATATTAGATAAGTAGAATAATAGAATAAGGATAATAATAGATCAACAACTATGTCAACTTTTGTTCTTCGTGTTTGTTCTTCCTCTTTTCGTTTGACGCTATTCTCGTCGTCTCGTCGTGACATCCATGCTTTTGTTGCAGCGAGTGGCCATACGGCAGTTTCTGACACCGTGCCCGAACAGTAGGCAGTTCGAGCACTGAGTGACCCCACGGTGGACATGGGCGTAACTGCTCCCATTGCACCACGATGTGGAACAGGGCCCCAATGTTCTGCAGACCCTTCAGGCACGGTGAGTGTTTCTCCAGGTGGACCAGATACAGCTGGTCTCGGAACTTTCGACTGGTATCATGACGCGCCATCTTGTGCACCTGGACCGGTTTGAGTCCATTGCCCTTAAGCTCTTCCGACAGAGCATCCGTTCCCATGTCCGGGAGTCCTCGCACAACAACCTTGAGTGGTTTGTTGGCATCGTTGTCGTGGGAGAAGTATTCAACCTTCATCTTTTCCAGCATGGTTTGAACCGCCGGAACCATTAGCTTGTATTTGATGGTGCACTTCAGTCCTCGGGCGATGAAGAAGTATATTTGTTCCCGTAGGTAATCCATAATCCCTGCCGTAGGTATGACTAGAGAAGCTGAATTGGAAGTCCAAGTTTAGCCTCTGTAGTTTTGGTTGGTTAGTTGTCTTTATTTAGGAGACTTTCAGCCCGAGGCTGGTTCATCTCTGGCCCTGTAATTTTACCTCATAAAACCAGTCAATGTGATTTCGTTTAGTCATAATCACCCTAACCCTTTCTAAGAACCTTAACAGAAATCCCAACTTGAAAGCTGATTCTAGATCTGTTTCATTTGCAAATTTGAGTTATAGGTAATCGATTTTCAATTTTCTCTATACCCTAGGCGACTTCTACGACGGTAAGTACAACGGCTTCGGGAAGCTCAAATCCTCCAACACAAGCGCATCGCAGTACTTCAAATATCATGGATACTTCAAGGACGACAGGTACAGCGGCTACGGTACCTTGATAACCAGTGCATATCAGTACAATGGCAACTTTGTCAATGATCTCAAGGAAGGTTTCGGGGTGATCGAGGATAGTCTGAATGGGGTAAAGTACATTGGGATGTTTGCCAACGATAAAAAGTATGGCAACGGGATTCTGATAACGACCAACGGGACTTACTATGCGGGACTGTTCGCCAACGATGTACTGTCCAACTCCGCTGGCGGATTGGCAATTTTTCCGAGTGGAATCTATTATAAGGGCGAACTGACGATCGACGGTCCGAATGGGAAGGGCGTTTTCTACTATCCGGAGAGGGAGATTGAATCGGAGTCGTTCGAACTGGACGATACCAATACAAAGATGAGTGGACATACAATGACGGGAACGTTCGCCGGCACGTGGGATAATGTTAGAATATCCAATGGGAGCATGGCCATGAATCAACGGTTCAACAAGGTGCCGATGTAAGTTGGTTCCGCATTTCTTGATGAGTTGTTTTACTAGTGAAAAATTGTTTGCTTTGTATAGGTTGGATCTAAAAATCAACGCCGAGCGGAAATGGGCTTCCATCTTTACCTGCTTCCATCAGTCGGTGTTTGACACTAGTGATATTAGTAAAATGCGTTCCATGGACGTCAAGAGAATTTGGAACAAAATAGCCATTTATATTACCCGGGCAAAACGGAAAGAGCAAATAAAGACGAATAATTTCGAAACGAAACTGGTTGAATTCGATGACCAATCGGCAGCACAAATCTGCCAGAATGGTTTCCGGTTAACCAATCTTTCTGCTACTTCATTGAGGTCGAGCATTTCTGATTCCAAACTTTCGCTCAATGCTAACGGAACGGCTAATGGAACAGCCGACTCCCTGGCAGCATTGGACAACATCTCCATGCGAAGTTTTTCATCGATTGTATCCAGGGAATACGATGACGATTTCATGTTAAATCCATCCGGCGGTCAGAGTCGAACTTCACCGTTTCGTGATCTGGAAATCATTCCGGACTTCTGTATCTCCTCAGTCGACAAGCAAGGCCTGGAGCTGCTTCGGGACTACCTCAGCGAAGCCTTCCGTAACCAGTATCATCCGTTGCATCAACTGTTTGAAAAGCTGTCGAACTGTTTCTACTCAACCTACAGCTGCTGGAAGTTTACGCCGAATTCGATCCTCTGCGAGCCGGCCATGAACGAGTGGATCTCGGTTGTAAGCCGGATCTATACCCTCGTGATTACGGTAATGTTTCCAGCGCTGCCGAAGGATTCCACCATCGTAGATGGGTAGGTTCGACGAATGATTCTTGAAGTGTCTTTTTCATCCACTAGGTTCTGATTCTTCCAGGGAACTACTATCATATCAAACTCTACTGTATCCAATTTTAATGACTCAGGGAATCTATTCGGCATTGTTCGTACTGTATGCGAGTAAATGTAGTAAAAACGACGAAATCTACCGTCAAAGGATATTGATCTGCGAAAAGAAGACGGATGAGAATCTGATTCAACTCTTGGATATTGATAGGTCTGTTTCAACGATCCAACGTATTCGTAGCATTTTGTAGTTAAGGGTTCTTTTGTTGCAGGGTCCTCATTCCGATCATTCAAAGTTCGCGCTACCAGGAAGCAATAGAGAGTTTGAACCGCTTCAAGGAAAAGTGCTGTCCAAGCGAAATGATGAAACATATCAACGAGGCTTTCGAACTGGTCAATGCTGCTAGTAAAGAATATGGTAACTGGATCCCTAAATTTAAGAAGGAATTACTCATAGAAAAATAAAAACTTACCAATTTTCTCTAAATATGCAGATACCACCTTCCACATAGCCGCCGACAGTCTGCTGGAACTAGTCATCCTGCTCATCATCAAGGCCAACATACCTCAGCTGGGGGCGGAAATAAGCCTGCTGGAAGACCTGATGCAGAACGACGCATCCGCCGGCGATTACCACAGCAGCACCCAGAACGACTACTGTCTTACCACTTTGAAGGCTTCCTACCAGCATATCATTAGCGATAACTTCTTTGTCAACAAAATCTTCGACGGTGAGAGTTCTTAGAAATGGCGACGCTTAGGCAGGTCAACGTCAGCTCTGTGATCTGAGAATCATTCCCCGGATGGTAGTGAATTTTCAGTTTTGTGCTTGCTCATTTTTTTAAGTCGACAGTTAGTTTTATCCGAGGAAATCCAAAAGCAATCACGGTTTAGAAAAATATGTAGTGCTTCTTGGAATATATAATTGTTTTGTCAGTGCAGCATTAAGCAATATAGTTAGGTACTGATGATTCTTGTTAAATGTTTGTAGTTTATGGTTCATGCTTTGTATGTTTTGTGAGCATTTAAAAATATGCAAATAAAAGCTATAAGCGAATGATTGGCAATATCAGTATATCAGTACTAGTATAGAGAAAGGAACCATGGTAGCAGTCTTCTAAGCGGTCACCGTAGTCGACGCATTTTCTGCGACAATAGACTGCCTTTCCTTTCGACACTTGCAAAAAAGGCTATCAAATAACAGTACCAAACTAAAATGTCATATGACCAGGCTTTGTCACACGACACTGTCGCCGAAGACCGTCACGAATGTATGTATTTTAGTTTTTCTCATAATAAGAGCAGCTGATGTTGTGCTTGTGTGAATTCTGAAGATAGCAAGCAACAACGGTGTCCTAGCAATAACATTTCTGATCAGAAATGGTTAAATTTACACCAAATTGACTAATTAGAACGAAATCACACATGTCATATGTTAGTTATGTGATAATTTTATATTTGCTCGAATGTTGTTCTTCCGTTTATGGTGTGTAAAAACTGACGACGGTAGAGCACAAACGACAACGAAAAACGTCAACAGTTTTCAACTCCTGCATGGTAGCAACCAATCCAAACGAACGAATATATTGTTATTGTTATTGCTAGTGAGCGCTCAACTTCCGAGCTGAACAGACGCGCTTTTGTTAACGTTCTGTGGAAGTCGAACACAAGCTAGTTACCAGTGCCAACTGTGTTTTTTTTTCTTTTTCTCTCTCTGCTCATCGCTGAGCCGTTCCGTGTCGCTCCGCGTCCAAACGACTTCGCGATGGGCCGTCGAGAAAACACCTTTCGCATAGATTTTGCGAACGTGTAGAAGAAACCGGATAATGCCAAAGTGCACAAGTTCTGTGCGACCATATTAGGTCTGAAGCAAGGTGAAGTGCTACGAATCCAAAACAGTAGAACCCTCGGTGTTTCCTTCGTGAAAGTTGTCGACCTAGCATTGGCGCAACGAATTTTCGAGGAACACGACAACAAGCACGAGATTACAGTCGACGGGAAAAAGTATCCGTTGAGAATCACACTGGAGGAGGGAGCAGTGGAGGTGAGGCTGTACGATTTGTCCGAGGACGTGTCGGACCTAAAAATCGCCGATTTCCTAGGAAGATACGGTGATGTCATCGCTGTACGAGAGCAGCGAAATGGAACCGAAGTCGATTTTCCTGGAATCTCAACCGGTGTTCGTATGGCGAAAATGGTCGTTGAAAGGAACATTGAGTCGTGGGTCACGATAGACGGGGAGATGACACAAGTGTCGTATTTCGGGCAACGTCAAACTTGCCGACACTGCCGGGAATACATCCACGTAGGAGCTACCTGTGTGCAGAATAAAAAACTGCTCGTGCAGAAGACGTATGCCGATGCCGCAAAGCAGATGAGTCCATCACTTAAGACTTCACAAACAACGAAGCAAACCGCATCCACTGCGAACCCAACGAACACAATATTAAACTTCGTCACTCCTGGTGCCAACCAAACCAACACAAACTTGGCAAGTATGCAGCCGCCGAAACAAATTCCCCAACGAAAACAACAGAGGTTGTTACCACCACCGGTCGTCACTGATGAAAATTTTCCTACGTTAGCCTCTACCTCGGCTTCGCTTCACCCATCGGATAGCGGGCCGTTGATCCCCTCTACAGGTCAACAGCCCCCTGCTAGTGGCGGAGTGGATCGCAAAACTGCTAGTGGTAAGTCCGATGGAAACGAGACAGATTCATCTGTCGGCTCATCCAGCTCCAAAAGGCATCTCCGCACTCGTCCACCAGGCAAGAAGCCTCGAGTGGAGAACGACGACGATACGCGAGATGGGAGTAACCGACCGTCCTAATGGCTGAGTTCTCCAGTTATAACCTCGCAACTATCAACATCAACAACATCACGAACGCAACGAAGATCGGCGCACTTCGGTCTTTCGTACGAACGCTGCAACTGGACATCGTTTTCCTTCAGGAGGTGGAGAATGAGCAGCTCTCTCTTCCTGGTTTCAACGTCGTCTGTAATGTGGATCACGCGAGACGGGGAACGTCAATCGCGCTAAAAGACCTCATACAATTCTCGCATGTCGAGAAAAGCCTGGATGGCCGCCTCATTGCTTTGAGGGTGCAAAATACGACTCTCTGCAACGTCTACGCACCATCGGGGACAGCTTTTCGTGCGGAAAGAGAGAGGTTTTTCAACGGCACGATCGCTTCCTACCTTCGCTTCAACACGCAACACGTCATCCTTGCCGGTGATTTCAACTGCGTGCTACGTCCGAGTGACTCTACGAGTGCCAACTCAAGTCCAGCTCTCCAGGCGACCGTACGGCAGCTGCAGTTACACGACATATGGTTTAAACTGTACCCCACATCCCCCGCACCCACGTACGTCACTCACAATGCGGCGTCCAGGCTCAACCGTATGTATGTCAGCGCTGGGCTATGCGAGCATCTGCGAAGCGCTGCCACGCACGTATGTTCATTTTCAGACTACAAGGCTCTTACAACACGAATTTGCCTTCCCGACCTCGGCCGCGAACAAGGAAGTGGTTTTTGGTCCCTCCGCCCTCACCTTTTGACTGCCGCAAACATTGACGATTTTCAAGTCCGGTGGCAGTTTTGGACCCGCCAACGGAGGAATTTCCCCAGCTGGATGGCAGGGTGGCTTTCATACGCGAAGCCAAAAATCAAGTCATTTTTCCGCTGGAAGTCGAGCGAAGCATTCAGCATCTATAACGCTGAACACCAACGTCTGTACACGCAGCTACGACTCGCATATGATGCGTACTATCAGAATCCCACCATGCTGGTGACTATAAACCGCGTCAAAGCGCAAATGCTGATGTTGCAGCGACGTTTTGCACAAAATTTTATCCGCGTCAACGAGACGTTCGTTGCGGGTGAGAGCTTATCCACCTTCCAGCTGGGCGACAGACGAAGGAAAAAAACAACTATAACAGAACTGCAGAACGAGCGAGGAGAACAAATACAATGCTCCCTGGAGATCGAACAACACATGTTCCGATACTTCAGGGACCTGTATGCGGCTGGAGAGGCGAGGCAGGTTGGGGAAGAAACTTTTATAAACGAGAGAGTCGTACCCGAGAACGACGAAACCAACGATGCTCTAATGGCAGAGATCACTATTGACGATTTGAAAAATGCCATCCGAACATCGCAGAAACGAAAATCGCCTGGTACCGATGGCCTGCCGGTAGAGTTCTACCTACGAACATTCGACGTCATCTATCGGGAGCTGTACTTCGTAATAAATGAGGCTATGACGAATGAGCTCCCCTCGGAATTCACCGCTGGCACAATCGTGCTGGTCAAAAAGAGAGGTGGCGATGGGACAGCGAGAGCATACCGTCCGAGTAGCCTGCTCAACGTCGATTATAAAATTCTTAGCCGTGTGATGAAGGCCCGTTTGGAACGCGTGCTGCAGATACATCGAGTTCTGAGTGACGCTCAAAAATGCGCCAACACCGACCGCTCTATTTTTCAAGCTACACTTTCGCTCAAGGATCGTGTGGCCCAGCTTATCGCAAGAAAACAGAAAGGGAAGCTGATCTCGTTCGACCTAGATCACGCGTTTGATCGGGTCTCTCATGAGTTTCTTCATTGAACCCTTCTCTCTCTGGGAATCAATCATGATTTCGTCGGCTGGCTCTCTCGAGTGGCCGATACCTCTTCATCACGACTGTTAGTGAATGGGCACCTTTCACAGTCGTTCCGCATAGAACGATCCGTACGTCAGGGAGATCCGATGTCGATGCTGCTCTTTGTGCTCTACCTCCATCCCCTCCTCACACGGGTGGAGCGTGTGTGTGGCGGTGATCTTTGCGTTGCGTACGCTGACGATATCACGGTGATAGCAACATCAACGCAAACAATTGAACGGATCTTTCAGCTGTTCGACTGCTTTGAAGTCGTTGCCGGGGTAAAACTAAATCGCCATAAAACAGTGGCAATCGATGTTGGATTCATCAATGGGGATCCACTGTTGATACCAGGAGTACAGAATACAGAGAAGGTGAAGGTTCTGGGTGTTATTTTTGCAAACTCAGTGCGGCTGATGGTGAATGTGGCGACGAGAACCTCCCCGCGATGAAGATGCCCTACGGCGACGGCGCCGTACTCGGTACACTGGGACAGCGAGTGCCAACTGACACCGACAGACAGATGAGCGTGTTGTTTATGATTGATAAGAGTGATAGTGCCGTGATAACACCACGCGTGCATTCATTGAAAGCGCTATTAAAGTCTAGATAAACCTAGTTAATTAGTATATACAAATTAAAATTAGTATTTACAGTTACTACAAGTAAGTAAATCTTCAAATATAAAATGTGAAATTATATGCTAAAGCTTACATCTAACACGCAAAATTTACTATCCTAGTTTCGTAACCTAAAATTGAAAAACCACCTAAAGGGAAGAATCTCGTTGTTAAAGTGAAGATACTGAAAATTTGTAGGTAATATTATATATATTCTAAACATGTATACTTATAATAAAACACTTACAGCTAAAGCATATTCCAATAACAACAACCGTGTATTGGATCGCTTGAAAGAGTTTCAGTGGCTACAGTGAAGCTAAACTGGGATACGCTAATCAACAAAATTCGGCAGCTTATATGGATGCATAACATGCGCTCCCTTACCCTGCAGCAAAAGGTAATATTACTTAACACCTTCATCACAGCGAAGGTGTGGTACCTCTCTTCCATATTACCACCGCAATGTATCCACACGGCAAAGCTGACAGCGACAATGGGGACTTTCCTGTTTCGAGGATTGGCAGCACGTGTCCCAATGCAGCAGCTGGCGCGCAGTAAAGAGCATGGAGGACTAAAACTGCAATTGCCAGCGATCAAGTGCAAAGCGCTTCTCGTCAATCGCCATCTTCAAGAGATCGATTCCCTTCCCCACTATCAGTCCCTTCTCGCCCAAAATATTCCTTTCCCTGCCGATCTTCCCTGCCTAAAACTCCTCTCTCAGCAATTTTCCTTGTATCCCCACCACATCCAACAAAACCCCACCAGTGATCAAATTCACCGCTTCTATCTGGAGCAAACCGAGATACCAAAAGTGGAACGGAACCAGCCAGGCCTGAACTGGAAGAAGATATGGGCAAACATTTCATCAAGAAGACTGTCATCGAGCCAGCGCAGCGATCTCTACTTGTTAGTGAACGAAAAAACGGAGCACCGCAGACTGTGATGAACATCATCGGCCGTGCAAACGACCCACATTGTCAGCACTGCATGGTGGTCACCGAATCTTTGCAACACAAGTTCAGTGAGTGCCCCGAGTAACCGCGGCATGGGCGTACGTGCAACGAAGGATGACGGTGACTCTCGGTGGGTGGCAAAGGCCTACGTTCGAAGACCTTCTACGCCCGATCCTGGGTACAATTGGAACAGAGACAAGAATCAATTTACTTAAAATTTTTATAAAATACATCAACTTTATTAATGCCAATATTAATAGTAGAATCGATGTAGGTGAGCTAGAGTTTGTTCTAAATCTAGAAGAATAATTAAATTTTTTATCTGTTTGAATGTGTTATTTATTATTAAAAACTAAATAAACAATATTTTTACAAAAAAAAAAAAAAAAAAATTGCTCAGTTCACACCCTGGCCGGCTGCTGCCTACCGATCTGCACTTAAGCCAGGCATTAACCTACGGAAATTTAGTCGTGCCCTATGCTAGACCGTATAGCATACCGACTTTCCTTTCACTAGCAGGCTTGTTGGTCCCACTAGCGTCCGATTAGGGGATAGTAAAAGATTAAAAGAATAAAGAGAGAGATAGAAGATTTTGTTGTTTTGCTAAAAAAAAAAACGCCAGCTTGCAAACTGCGATGCAGAAGATATTAATAGCAAACTAATCTGG